>NC_060186.1:3400110-3482610 GCF_021184085.1 Oncorhynchus gorbuscha
CCCTGCTGAGCAACAAGTGATTGTGATCATGTGCTTGTGGACTGAGAGTGGTGATGCAATGTGTCCTCAGATAGCCTAGTATATCTGGCTGGGCCTTAATGACATTAGCAGATGTTGTTGTATCTTCATGCTGTTTTGAGCTATTTTAAAACTCATTATCTGTGTCTCACTGTTTCTCTCACTCTCTCCAACTGTCAGTTCTTGTAAAAATCTAAAGCTCCGAGGCAGGCAGGTGCTGAGATGTTAGTCTGAGAAAGAAATGAGGATCTCCTTTCTGGTAATCGTTCCTCTGACGGTCGGGTGAATTATAAAGTTACTGCCTAGCCTTTCCTGAGTAGAACACCCATTCAACTGTCTTCCTATTCCGCCTGCATTTCTCATCAGAGCTCTTTCCATTATGGAATCTCTTTATGTCTTAATGAGGAAGAGAATGGAGAGATGACGATGTTACCGCAACAGAGATGCTTAGAACCAGATCATTACTGTGGATGAGAACAGAATGACTTAACTTACTAAAGTTGTCAAAGTATATGGTGTAGTTCTTACTTTACATTAAGAAGGAACGTGTTCCCCACGTGGACGGTTTTCCAGGTAGATAACTGGCCTAAAAGGGGGACGGTCTTCCAAAAAACTCCCTAGAAAGGCCAAAACCTGGGAAGAAAACTGGGGTGTCCAGTCCTCTTCTGGCTGTGCCGCGTGGAGATTATAACAGAACATGGCCAAGATTACTTATTGATGTAGTCAAATGTCTCAACTGATGCTTGTCCCTGTTCACCAGGGCCCGTGTCTCAGCTGATGCTTGTCCCTGTTCACCAGGGCCCGTGTCTCAGCTGATGTCTGTCCCTGTTCACCAGGGCCTGTGTCTCAGCTGATGCCTGTCCCTGTTCACCAGGGCCCGTGTCTCAGCTGATGCCTGTCCCTGTTCACCAGGGCCCGTGTCTCAGCTGTTGGCTGTCCCTGTTCACCAGGGCCCGTGTCTCAGCTGATGCCTGTCCCTGTTCACCAGGCCCCGTGTCTCAGCTGATGCCTGTCCCTGTTCACCAGGGCCCGTGTCTCAGCTGATGCCTGTCCCTGTTCACCAGGGCCCGTGTCTCAGCTGATGCCTGTCCCTGTTCACCAGGGCCCGTGTCTCAGCTGATGCCTGTCCCTGTTCACCAGGGCCTGTGTCTCAGCTGATCAAATCAAGTGTATTTATATAGCCCTTCGTACATCAGCTGATATCTCAAAGTGCTGTACAGAAACCCAGCCTAAAACCCCAAACAGCAAGCAATGCAGGTGTAGAAGCACGGTGGCTAGGAAAAACTCCCTAGAAAGGCCAAAACCTAGGAAGAAACCTAGAGGAACCAGGCTATGTGGGTTGGCCAGTCCTCTTCTGGCTGTGCCGGGTGGAGATTATAACAGAACATGGCCAAGATGTTCATAAATGACCAGCATGGTCGAATAATAATAAAAGCTGATGCCTGTCCCTGTTCACCAGGGCCCGTGTCTCAGCTGATGCCTGTCCCTGTTCACCAGGGCCCGTGTCTCAGCTGATGGCTGTCCCTGTTCACCAGGGCCCGTGTCTCAGCTGTTGGCTGTCCCTGTTCACCAGGGCCCGTGTCTCAGCTGATGCCTGTCCCTGTTCACCAGGGCCCGTGTCTCAGCTGTTGGCTGTCCCTGTTCACCAGGGCCCGTGTCTCAGCTGATGCCTGTCCCTGTTCACCAGGGCCCGTGTCTCAGCTGATGCCTGTCCCTGTTCACCAGGGCCCGTGTCTCAGCTGTTGGCTGTCCCTGTTCACCAGGGCCCGTGTCTCAGCTGATGCCTGCCCCTGTTCACCAGGGCCCGTGTCTCAGCTGATGCCTGTCCCTGTTCACCAGGGCCCGTGTCTCAGCTGATGCCTGCCCCTGTTCACCAGGGCCCGTGTCTCAGCTGATGCCTGTCCCTGTTCACCAGGGCCCGTGTCTCAGCTGATGCCTGTCCCTGTTCACCAGGGCCCGTGTCTCAGCTGATGCCTGTCCCTGTTCACCAGGGCCCGTGTCTCAGCTGATGCCTGCCCCTGTTCACCAGGGCCCGTGTCTCAGCTGATGCCTGTCCCTGTTCACCAGGGCCCGTGTCTCAGCTGATGCCTGTCCCTATTCACCAGGGCCCGTGTCTCAGCTGATGCCTGTCCCTGTTCACCAGGGCCGGTGTCTCAGCTGATACCTGCCCCTGTTCACCAGGGCCCGTGTCTCAGCTGATGGCTGTCCCTGTTCACCAGGGCCCGTGTCTCAGCTGATGCCTGTCCCTGTTCACCAGGGCCCGTGTCTTAGCTGATGCCTGTCCCTGTTCACCAGGGCCCGTGTCTCAGCTGATGCCTGTCCCTGTTCACCAGGGCCCGTGTCTCAGCTGATGCCTGTCCCTGTTCACCAGGGCCCGTGTCTCAGCTGATGCCTGTCCCTGTTCACCAGGGCCCGTGTCTCAGCTGATGCCTGTCCCTGTTCACCAGGGCCCGTGTCTCAGCTGATGGCTGTCCCTGTTCACCAGGGCCCGTGTCTCAGCTGATGGCTGTCCCTGTTCACCAGGGCCCGTGTCTCAGCTGATACCTGCCCCTGTTCACCAGGGCCCGTGTCTCAGCTGATACCTGCCCCTGTTCACCAGGGCCCGTGTCTCAGCTGATGGCTGTCCCTGTTCACCAGGGCCCGTGTCTCAGCTGATGGCTGTTCACCAGGGCCCGTGTCTCAGCTGATGCCTGTTCACCAGGGCCCGTGTCTCAGCTGATGCCTGTCCCTGTTCACCAGGGCCCGTGTCTCAGCTGATGGCTGTCCCTGTTCACCAGGGCCCGTGTCTCAGCTGATGCCTGTCCCTGTTCACCAGGGCCCGTGTCTCAGCTGATGCCTGTCCCTGTTCACCAGGGCCCGTGTCTCAGCTGATGCCTGTCCCTGTTCACCAGGGCCCGTGTCTCAGCTGATGCCTGTCCCTGTTCCTCCCTGAGTCGTACGTGTTTCTTCACCTTGTTGCTAGGAGCTGAATCTATTTGATACTGTGTCAGGGCCTGTTACTGTGTGCCCTGTGTTTCTCCAGACACAAGACTAATGTGTTTTGTCTCTTCCAGGCGTCCTTCCTCACCAAGAAGCTCAACATCACAGGGAAGAGGGTGAACCTGGCCATCTGATGGCCTGTCCCTGTTCACCAGGGCCGCTCGTCGTCTCTCGCTCTCTCGCTCTCTCGCCCTCACGCTCCGCTCTCTCGCTGTCCCTCTCACCAGGGACACTCCTCTGTCCCAATGGCATCCTGTTCCCTACATGGTGCACTGCTTTTGACCAGAGCTCAGGGGAACAGGATGTAGATCCCTCATCTGCTTTGACTTCCTGTTAATCCTGAAATGATATGGTCCTGCAGTGATCTCTCTCTCTCTGTCCTGTAACATATGGTCCTGCAGTGATCTCTGTCCTGTAACATATGGCCTGCAGTGATCTCTCTCTCTCTGTCCTGTAACATATGGTCCTGTCCCAGTGATCTCTCTCTCTCTGTCCTGTAACATATGGTCCTGCAGTGATCTCTCTCTCTCTGTCCTGTAACATATGGTCCTGCAGTGATCTCTCTCTCTCTGTCCTGTAACATATGGTCCTGCAGTGATCTCTCTCTCTCTGTCCTGTAACATATGGTCCTGCAGTGATCTCTCTCTCTGTCCTGTAACATATGGTCCTGCAGTGATCTCAGCTGATCTCTGTCCTGTAACATATGGTCCTGCAGTGATCTCTCTCTGTCCTGTAACATATGGTCCTGCAGTGATCTCTCTCTGTCCTGTAACATATGGTCCTGCAGTGATCTCTCTGTCCTGTAACATATGGTCCTGCAGTGATCTCTCTCTCTGTCCTATAACATATGGTCCTGCAGTGATCTCTCTGTCCTGTAACATATGGTCCTGCAGTGATCTCTCTCTGTCCTGTAACATATGGTCCTGCAGTGATCTCTCTCTCTCTGTCCTATAACATATGGTCCTGCAGTGATCTCTCTGTCCTGTAACATATGGTCCTGCAGTGATCTCTCTCTCTCTGTCCTATAACATATGGTCCTGCAGTGATCTCTCTGTCCTGTAACATATGGTCCTGCAGTGATCTCTCTGTCCTGTAACATATGGTCCTGCAGTGATCTCTCTGTCCTGTAACATATGGTCCTGCAGTGATCTCTCTCTCTCTGTCCTGTAACATATGGTCCTGCAGTGATCTCTCTCTCTGTCCTGTTACATGTGGTCCTGCAGTGATCTCTCTCTGTCCTATAACATATGGTCCTGCAGTGATCTCCTCCCGTCCTATAACATGGTCCTGCAGTGATCTCTCTCTCTCTCCCCTATAACATATGGTCCTGCAGTGATCTCTCTCTCTCTGTCCTGTAACATATGGTCCTGCAGTGATCTCTCTCTTCTCCTGTAACATATAGTCCTGCAGTGATCTCTCTGTCCTGTAACATATGGTCCTGCAGTGATCTCTCTCTCTCTCTGTCCTGTAACATATGGTCCTGCAGTGATCTCTCTCTGTCCTATAACATATGGTCCTGCAGTGATCTCTCTCTCTCTGTCCTGTAACATATGGTCCTGCAGTGATCTCTCTCTGTCCTATAACATATGGTCCTGCAGTGATCTCTCTGTCCTGTAACATATGGTCCTGCAGTGATCTCTCTGTCCTGTAACATATGGTCCTGCAGTGATCTCTCTCTCTCTGTCCTGTAACATATGGTCCTGCAGTGATCTCTCTCTGTCCTATAACATATGGTCCTGCAGTGATCTCTCTCTCTCTGTCCTGTAACATATGGTCCTGCAGTGATCTCTCTCTCTCTCTGTCCTGTAACATATGGTCCTGCAGTGATCTCTCTGTCCTGTAACATATGGTCCTGCAGTGATCTCTCTGTCCTGTAACATATGGTCCTGCAGTGATCTCTCTCTCTCTCTGTCCTGTAACATATGGTCCTGCAGTGATCTCTCTGTCCTGTAACATATGGTCCTGCAGTGATCTCCTCCCGTCCTATAACATATGGTCCTGCAGTGATCTCTCTCTCTGTCCTGTAACATATGGTCCTGCAGTGATCTCTCTCTCTGTCCTGTAACATATGGTCCTGCAGTGATCTCTCTCTCTCTGTCCTGTAACATATGGTCCTGCAGTGATCTCTCTCTCTCTGTCCTGTAACATATGGTCCTGCAGTGATCTCTCTCTGTCCTATAACATATGGTCCTGCAGTGATCTCTCTCTCTCTGTCCTGTAACATATGGTCCTGCAGTGATCTCTCTCTCTGTCCTGTAACATATGGTCCTGCAGTGATCTCTCTCTCTCTCTGTCCTGTAACATATGGTCCTGCAGTGATCTCTCTGTCCTGTAACATATGGTCCTGCAGTGATCTCTCTGTCCTGTAACATATGGTCCTGCAGTGATCTCTCTCTGTCCTATAACATATGGTCCTGCAGTGATCTCTCTCTGTCCTATAACATATAGTCCTGCAGTGATCTCTCTGTCCTGTAACATATGGTCCTGCAGTGATCTCCCCCTGTCCTGTAACATATGGTCCTGCAGTGATCTCTCTCTCTCTGTCCTGTAACATATGGTCCTGCAGTGATCTCTCTGTCCTGTAACATATGGTCCTGCAGTGATCTCTCTCTCTCTGTCCTGTAACATATGGTCCTGCAGTGATCTCTCTCTCTCTGTCCTGTAACATATGGTCCTGCAGTGATCTCTCTGTCCTGTAACATATGGTCCTGCAGTGATCTCCCCCTGTCCTGTAACATATGGTCCTGCAGTGATCTCTCTCTCTCTCTGTCCTGTAACATATGGTCCTGCAGTGATCTCTCTCTCTCTGTCCTGTAACATATGGTCCTGCAGTGATCTCTCTCTGTCCTGTAACATATGGTCCTGCAGTGATCTCTCTCTCTCCTGTCCTATAACATATGGTCCTGCAGTGATCTCTCTGTCCTATAACATATGGTCCTGCAGTGATCTCCCCCTGTCCTATAACATATGGTCCTGCAGTGATCTCTCTGTCCTATAACATATGGTCCTGCAGTGATCTCTCTCTCTCTCTCTGTCCTATAACATATGGTCCTGCAGTGATCTCTCTGTCCTATAACATATGGTCCTGCAGTGATCTCCCCCTGTCCTATAACATATGGTCCTGCAGTGATCTCTCTGTCCTATAACATATGGTCCTGCCTCATTTGATGCAATAGGAACAGGAATCCGGCATCCATTCTGATTTGAGTCAGTCTGTTGCAGGCAGGGAGAGATGCATCGTTGACATTATTTGTCTGAATCAGTCTGGCTTGCAGGTGTTTCTTCCTGGTGTGTAATGTTGTTCTCGCCACCAAACTGTAGCCAGAGTCACTGTCCATGTCAAACAGTCTTTTTCCAGAGGCTTGAACAGTGGACTCTCTCTCTCTCTCTCTCTCTCTCTCTCTCTCTGTCTCTCTCTCTCTCTCTCTGTCTCTCTCTGTCTCTCTCTGTCTCTCTCTCTCTGTCTCTCTCTCTCTCTGTCTCTCTGTCTCTCTGTCTCTCTCTCTCTCTGTCTCTCTGTCGCTCTGTCGCTCTGTCTCTCTGTCTCTCTGTCGCTCTCTCGCTCTGTCTCTCTGTCTCTCTGTCGCTCTCTCGCTCTCTCGCTCTACCCCAGGATACAGCAGGTCAGGAGCGCTTCCACGCCTTAGGTCCCATCTACTACAGAGACTCCAACGGAGCCATATTGGTCTATGACATCACAGATGAGGACTCTTTCCAGAAGGTGGCTATGATCTCCTCGGGGAGAACAGCGGAGAGCCGTGTCCCAAAGAGCACCCTAATTCCCTATACAGTGCACTACATTTGACCAGGGCCCATAGGGAAACGGGGTGCTATTAGGAACACAGCCTCTGGAGAGAAGAACATCATTTCAAAAATGAGTTACATAGAAATGTCAAGATGTATGATTATGGAAAATGGTTTCTTTTGATATTCATATTTAATTTGCATCGGTGTCTCTGTGTTCTAATGTTGAAATGTTCTTTTCTTGAACTGTAAATCGATCTGAAATGTAATGTCTTTGCTTTGTAGGTGAAAAACTGGGTCAAAGAATTGAGGAAAATGTTGGGGAATGAGATTTGTTTATGTATAGTAGGTAAGTTATTGCAGACCATAGCAAACTTTTCACTTTTCAACACTTCTTTTATAGTTTATCACATTTCACCCTGTAAATGGATCAATCTTGGGTAGGGTAGCCTAGTGGTTAGGGGCGAGGGGTGGCCTAGTGGTTAGGGGCGAGGGGTGGCCTAGTGGTTAGGGGCGAGGGGTGGCCTAGTGGTTAGGGGCGAGGGGTGGCCTAGTGGTTAGGGGCGAGGGGTGGCCTAGTGGTTAGGGGGTGGCCTAGTGGTTAGGGGCGAGGGGTGGCCTAGTGGTTAGGGGCGAGGGGGCCTAGTGGCCCTAGTGGTTAGGGGCGAGGGGTGGCCTAGTGGTTAGGGGCGAGGGGTGGCCTAGTGGTTAGGGGCGAGGGGTGGCCTAGTGGTTAGGGGCGAGGGGTGGCCTAGTGGTTAGGGGTGGCGTGGTTAGGGGGTGGCCTAGTGGTTAGGGGGCGGGGTGGCCTAGTGGTTAGGGGTGGGGGTGGCCTAGTGGTTAGGGTTAGGGTGGCCTAGTGGTTAGGGGTGGCCTAGTGGTTAGGGGTGGCCTAGTGGTTAGGGGCGTGGTTAGGGTTAGGGTGGCCTAGTGGTTAGGGCCTAGTGGTTAGGGTGGCCTAGTGGTTAGGGGCGGCCTAGTGGTTAGGGGTGGCCTAGTGGTTAGGGGTGGGGGTGGCGAGGGGTGGCCTAGTGGTTAGGGGCGCCTAGGGGTGGCCTAGTGGTTAGGGGCGAGGGGTGGCCTGGCCTAGTGGTTAGGGGCGAGGGGTGGCCTAGTGGTTAGGGGCGAGGGGTGGCCTAGTGGTTAGGGGTGGCCTAGTGGCGAGGGTGGCCTAGTGGCGAGGGGGGGTGGCCTAGTGGTTAGGGGTGGCCTAGGGGTTAGGGGTGGCCTAGGGTTAGGGGTGGCCTAGGGTTAGGGGTGGCCTAGGGGTTAGGGGTGGCCTAGGGTTAGGGGGGGGGTGGCCTAGGGGCCTAGTGGTTAGGGGTGGCCTAGTGGTTAGGGGTGGCCTAGTGGTTAGGGGTGGCCTAGTGGTTAGGGGCGGGGTGGCCTAGGGTTAGTTGCTAGGGGCTAGGCGGGGCGAGGGGTTGCTGGCCCTAGTGGTTAGAGCGTTGGACTAGTAACCAAAAGGTTGCAAGTTCGAATCCCCGAGCTGACAAGGTACAAATCTGTCGTTCTGCCTAACTGTTCCTAGGCCGTCATTGATAATAAGAATTTGTTCTTAACTGACTTGCCTGGTTAAATAAAGGTTAAATAAAGGTTTAAAAAATAATTTAAAAAAGTGGCGTGGAGAATTTAGTTTAGTTACGGGGCACTGCAATTGAAAAGAAATCCTAATCATTTCTTAATATGTTGCCAGGATGGAGGGAGTCTAGAATATAGTTTGTTTGTCTCTGATATTCTCTTGCCTCCCAATTTCAGTCACATAAGACCATCTGTCGGACAGCTCAATGTGCTCCAGACACATCCCGCTGTTCTCTCCCTCTGAAATGTCAACGCCTACAACTTTCAACCCTGACGTTCAGTCTTTCAAATGCAGGACGAGTTGCACGGAGTAGATCATTGACATTGTTGCGGTGACATCCTCCTCAATATTTATGTGATATCTTAACTAGAGCCAGACCCGTATGAGATTTGTGGGTCCGATACTGATTTTAGGGAGGCAAAAGTCACCGATTTTGATATTGGTTTTTAGATGTGGCATGAAAAACACACCTTTTCTCACAAATTGTTTTCTAAAGGTTTAACAGATACTCAAAATTATGATTTCTAAACGAACAATTAAAAATAACACATAATTTAAGAACATTTTATTTGTTGTTTACAAGAGAACCACCAAAAAGCTACTATATCCTAAATAAATACGAAAGTAAATACAAAACCGTTGTTCAGTTTTACCACCTTAGACAAATATTTAAGTTGTACCCATCTATGGCAGTGCATAAGAATGCAGAGGTGTCTGTGCTGAAACACCACAAGTACACTAATAAACAAGAAGGTCTCAAAGTCAATCTGAAACTGCACTGTTCACAACTTAGGCATTGAGATGCAGGCTAAATACCTTGCTGGCTAGCTAGGCTAAATACCTTGCTGGCTAGCTAGGCTGAACTACCTTGCTGGCTAGCTAAGCTAAATACCTTGCTGGCTAGCTAGGCTGAACTACCTTGCTGGCTAGCTAAGCTAAATACCTTGCTGGCTAGCTAGGCGAACTACCTTGCTGGCTAGCTAGGCTGAACTACCTTGCTGGCTAGCTAGGCTGAACTACCTTGCTGGCTAGCTAGGCTTAACTACCTTGCTGGCTAGCTAGGCTTAACTACCTTGCTGGCTAGCTAGGCTTAACTACCTTGCTGGCTAGCTAGGCTTAACTACCTTGCTGGCTAGCTAGGCTTAACTACCTTGCTGGCTAGCTAGGCTTAACTACCTTGCTGGCTAGCTAGGCTTAACTACCTTGCTGGCTAGCTAGGCTTAACTACCTTGCTGGCTAGCTAGGCTTAACTACCTTGCTGGCTAGCTAGGCTTAACTACCTTGCTGGCTAGCTAGGCTTAACTACCTTGCTGGCTAGCTAGGCTTAACTACCTTGCTGGCTAGCTAGGCTTAACTACCTTGCTGGCTAGCTAGGCGAAATACCTTGCTGGCTAGCTAGGCTTAACTACCTTGCTGGCTAGCTAGGCTTAACTACCTTGCTGGCTAGCTAGGCTTAACTACCTTGCTGGCTAGCTAGGCTTAACTACCTTGCTGGCTAGCTAGGCTTAACTACCTTGCTGGCTAGCTAGGCGAACTACCTTGCTGGCTAGCTAGGCTTAACTACCTTGCTGGCTAGCTAGGCTTAACTACCTTGCTGGCTAGCTAGGCTTAACTACCTTGCTGGCTAGCTAGGCTTAACTACCTTGCTGGCTAGCTAGGCTTAACTACCTTGCTGGCTAGCTAGGCTTAACTACCTTGCTGGCTAGCTAGGCTTAACTACCTTGCTGGCTAGGCTAACTACCTTGCTGGCTAGCTAGGCTTAACTACCTTGCTGGCTAGCTAGGCTTAACTACCTTGCTGGCTAGCTAGGCTTAACTACCTTGCTGGCTAGCTAGGCTTAACTACCTTGCTGGCTAGCTGGCTAGGCTTAACTACCTTGCTGGCTAGCTAGGCTTAACTACCTTGCTGGCTAGCTAGGCTTAACTACCTTGCTGGCTAGCTAGGCTTAACTACCTTGCTGGCTAGCTAGGCTTAACTACCTTGCTGGCTAGCTAGGCTTAACTACCTTGCTGGCTAGCTAGGCTTAACTACCTTGCTGGCTAGCTAGGCTTAACTACCTTGCTGGCTAGCTAGGCTTAACTACCTTGCTGGCTAGCTAGGCTTAACTACCTTGCTGGCTAGCTAGGCTTAACTACCTTGCTGGCTAGCTAGGCTTAACTACCTTGCTGGCTAGCTAGGCTTAACTACCTTGCTGGCTAGCTAGGCTTAACTACCTTGCTGGCTAGCTAGGCTTAACTACCTTGCTGGCTAGCTAGGCTTAACTACCTTGCTGGCTAGCTAGGCTTAACTACCTTGCTGGCTAGCTAGGCTTAACTACCTTGCTGGCTAGCTAGGCTTAACTACCTTGCTGGCTAGCTAGGCTTAACTACCTTGCTGGCTAGCTAGGCTTAACTACCTTGCTGGCTAGCTAGGCTTAACTACCTTGCTGGCTAGCTAGGCTTAACTACCTTGCTGGCTAGCTAGGCTTAACTACCTTGCTGGCTAGCTAGGCTAACTACCTTGCTGGCTAGCTAGGCTAACTACCTTGCTGGCTAGCTAGGCTGGCTAGCTAGGCTAACGTTAACGAAGTGAAAGGTGTGATAAGGACAGGGCTGCTTACTTGGTGAAGTGTACTTTATTTACTTATTCAACTATGCTGTCGCTGGCTGTGGAAAACTACTCACTGTCAAGTCACCATGGTTACTGTTTCTCACGTTGTGACGTAGGGCTGAATGATGCTCAGTGAGCAGTCCATAGAGCGCCCTCTTCAGACGGATTTGTTTATTCTATCTATATAATATCTGCGCTTTAGCTGTGGAATAAAGATACAAATATTTTTGTAAAAGACTCATATCAGCCGATATATATATATATATATATTGGTCAATCAAATGTATTTATAAAGCCCCTTTTTGCATCAGCCGATGTCACAAAGTGCTTTACAGAAACTCTAAAACGCCTAAAACCCCAAACAGCAAGCAGATATAGAAGCACGGTGGCTAGGGAAAAACTCCCTAGAAAGGTCAGAACCGAGGAAGAAACCTAGAGGAACCAGGCTATCTGGGGTGGCCAGTCCTCTTCTGGCTGTGCCGGGTGGAGATTATAACTGAACGTGGCCAAGATGTTCAAATGTTCATAGATGACCTGCAGGCTCAGATAATAATAATCACATATTGGTCAACTGATTTTATAGGATCTCATCTTAACTAGACTAACTGCTGTGGGAAATGTATTTTCCTCACAAAAATGAGGGGGGGAAATGACAAAAATATTAATGCAATGATTTTACTGAGTTACAGTTCATATAAGGAATTTGGTCAATTGAAATGAATGCATTAGGCCCTAATCTATGGATTTCTCATGACTGGGCAGGGGTGCAGCCATAGGTTGGCCTGGGAGGGTGTAGGCCCACCCACTTGGAAGCCGGGCCCACCCACTGAGCAATCAGAATATTTTTCCCCCCAAAAGGCCTTTATTACAGACAGAAATTATGGTAGAGAAATGAACATTCAATCCCCTGGCAATGGCTTTGGTGCCAATTCCATGCTCCCTTAACTTCTGTGGTGTTGTGTGACAACTGCAATTATTTTTAGACTGGCCCTTTATTGTCCCCAGCACAAGGTGCACCTATGTAATGATCATGTCATTTAATCAGCTTCTTGATATGCCACACCTGTGAGGTGGATGGATTATCTTGGAAAAGGATAAATGTTCACTAACAGGAATGTAAATACATTTGTGCACAACATTTGAGAGAAATACACTTTTTGTCAGTATGCAACATTTCTGCATTATTTTCGCTCTGGATAAGAGCGTCTGCTAAATGACTTAAATGTAAATGTAAATTTCAGCTGTTGAGACCAACACTTTACATGTTGCATTTTATATTTTTGTTCAGGGTGTGTACACACACATATGTGTGTGTGTGTGTGTGTGTGTGCACATTGAACAAAAATCTAAAATGCAATTTGGTGTAATTGTGTGTGGCGGTCATTGACTTCTGCATTGTAGATCATGAGTTAAACTAACGCTGTCAAGATAAACGTAACTGTTGCAGTCACGCCCCCAGAGGGTTATAACCTCCATGGTCTCTTCCTGGTTAAATAAAGTGTGCCTTCGATCAACTAGACGTACAGTTGGTGGTGCTAATGTTTAAATATACCGTATGTGATCTCTAAACTAATACATCCTCTGTGTTCTTCTCTTTAGGTAATAAAGTAGATCTGGAGAAGGAGAGACATGTATCAGTTGAAGAGGCAGAAGGGTTCGTTTTGTCCCTCTTCTCCTGTAACTGTACCGTAGAGAGACCTTGTACAGCAGGGGGTGTTCAGTCTTGTCAGCTTATGGTGCTGTACTGCTTTGGCAATACCTTTTCATAACGTTGTCTAAACATGAAGTCCACAGCCTTCTTTTTGTTATGTGAACGTTGAATTGAATGGTGATTTGGTCGGAATATTGATAACTAACCAATCACCATTCAATTGTGTTGACAATGGAATGGTGATTGGTTCTAACGGATCGGTGTGTGTTTCTCTGTGGATTCCTCTCCTCCACAGGTATGCAGAGTCGGTGGGGGCAAAACACTATCACACATCAGCCAAACTAAACAAGGGGATAGAGGAACTCTTCCTTGACTTGTGTAAAAGTAAGCAGCCGTTCTCACATGTTATGGAATAGTGATGATGAATGGAATGGCTCCGGGTTCAGACAAAAATAAAATACTTGAAACGATTATATTATAATGGACCAAGTAGTGGGACTTCTGAATTTTGTAGATTGGACTTATAAAGCTTTTTGTTTGTAGGATGTTTGGCTTTTCTTGGTTGTAAGGACTTTCAGCTTTTGTTGGTAGGACTTTGTCTCCCCACAGTACTGACTCTCCCTCTCGTCTCCCCACAGTACTGACTCTCCCTCTCGTCTCCCCGCAGTACTGACTCTCCCTCTCGTCTCCCCGCAGTACTGACTCTCCCTCTCGTCTCCCCGCAGTACTGACTCTCCCTCTCGTCTCCCGCAGTACTGACTCTCCCTCTCGTCTCCCCGCAGTACTGACTCTCCCTCTCGTCTCCCCGCAGTACTGACTCTCCCTCTCGTCTCCCCGCAGTACTGACTCTCCCTCTCGTCTCCCCGCAGTACTGACTCTCCCTCTCGTCTCCCCGCAGTACTGACTCTCCCTCTCGTCTCCCCGCAGTACTGACTCTCCCTCTCGTCTCCCCGCAGTACTGACTCTCCCTCTCGTCTCCCCGCAGTACTGACTCTCCCTCTCGTCTCCCCGCAGTACTGACTCTCCCTCTCGTCTCCCCGCAGTACTGACTCTCCCTCTCGTCTCCCCGCAGTACTGACTCTCCCTCTCGTCTCCCCGCAGTACTGACTCTCCCTCTCGTCTCCCCGCAGTACTGACTCTCCCTCTCGTCTCCCCGCAGTACTGACTCTCCCTCTCGTCTCCCCGCAGTACTGACTCTCCCTCTCGTCTCCCCGCAGTACTGACTCTCCCTCTCGTCTCCCCGCAGTACTGACTCTCCCTCTCGTCTCCCCCGCAGTACTGACTCTCCCTCTCGTCTCCCCGCAGTACTGACTCTCCCTCTCGTCTCCCCGCAGTACTGACTCTCCCTCTCGTCTCCCCGCAGTACTGACTCTCCCTCTCGTCTCCCCGCAGTACTGACTCTCCCTCTCGTCTCCCCGCAGTACTGACTCTCCCTCTCGTCTCCCTCTCGTTGACAGGAATGATGGAGACGGCCCAAGCAGAGGAGAGGGCGAAGGGTAACGGAGCCAGCCAGTCAACGACATCACGAAGGGGGGTACAGATCGTGGACGATGACCCTCAAGCCGCCACGGCCGCGGGGGGCTGCTGCTCATCCGCTTAACCCCCCACGTCCCAACTTACCCCATCCTCCCTCTTTCCCCCCCTTAAGCAACCAGGACTGTTGCCTCCCCCTCATCTCCCTCCTTATGACATGAAGACTGCTGTTCTCCCTCTGAGTCGTCATCCACTTTACTCACTACACTTCTCCCTCTATGGAACAATGTGCTTATATACCATTCTTTATACTGTAATATTCATTCATTGCCCCCTCCTGAACCATCCATATGAGACCTCTGACCCCCCTCCTGACCCATCCATGTGAGACCTCTGACCCCCCCCCCTCCTGACCCATCCATGTGAGACCTCTGACCCCATCCATATGAGACCTCTGATCCCCCCCCTGACCCATCCATATTAGACCTCTGACCCCCCTCCTGACCCATCCATATGAGACCTCTGACCCCCCTCCTGACCCATCCATATGAGACCTCTGACCCCCCTCCTGACCCATCCATATGAGACCTCTGACCCCCCTCCTGACCCATCCATGTGAGACCTCTGACCCCCCTCCTGACCCATCCATGTGAGACCTCTGACCCCATCCATATGAGACCTCTGACCCCCCCTCCTGACCCATCCATGTGAGACCTCTGACCCCATCCATATGAGACCTCTGACCCCCCCCCCCCCTCCTGACCCATCCATATGAGACCTCTGAGTGATGAAGAGAACATGGAAGGAATGAATCTGCCTCTCCTCAGTCTTTCTACAAACTAGCAGATGGACTTCTAACACACTAGTGTGAAATACACACTCACACACTGTCCCCACCTCTCTCAAATGAACACAAACCAACAGACCGTACTAAATTCTAAATCCTAAACACTCATACCCCAGATGTGAGGATAATGTGCATGATGGGGTGATCCGTCTCTGAAGGCTTCATTTTGTTTCACTTTAGAGAAAGAAGAAAAGAACACCCTGATCTTTCTTTATTGTTGATAAACTAATGTACATGTTGTATGGACATGTGTCCACGCCCTTGGTACTGCTTCTTCTTCTGTGGTGGTGAAGTGGTGAAAGCCCTTTGATTCCATCATCCAGCTCTTTTCTTGGCCTGTGTTCATTAAGCTTCTCGGTAGGAGTCCCACCTGTCTTTAAGCTTCTCGGTAGGAGTCCCACCTGTCTTTAAGCTTCTCGGTAGGAGTCCCACCTGTCTTTAAGCTTCTCGGTAGGAGTCCCACCTGTGTTCATTAAGCTTCTCGGTAGGAGTCCCACCTGTCTTTAAGCTTCTCGGTAGGAGTCCCACCTGTGTTCATTAAGCTTCTCGGTAGGAGTCCCACCTGTCTTTAAGCTTCTCGGTAGGAGTCCCACCTGTGTTCTTTAAGCTTCTCGGTAGGAGTCCCACCTTTGTTCTTTAAGCTTCTCGGTAGGAGTCCCACCTGTCTTTAAGCTTCTCGGTAGGAGTCCCACCTGTGTTCTTTAAGCTTCTCGGTAGGAGTCCCACCTGTCTTTAAGCTTCTCGGTAGGAGTCCCACCTGTCTTTAAGCTTCTCGGTAGGAGTCCCACCTGTCTTTAAGCTTCTCGGTAGGAGTCCCACCTGTGTTCTTTAAGCTTCTCGGTAGGAGTCCCACCTGTCTTTAAGCTTCTCGGTAGGAGTCCCACCTGTGTTCTTTAAGCTTCTCGGTAGGAGTCCCACCTGTGTTCTTTAAGCTTCTCGGTAGGAGTCCCACCTGTGTTCTTTAAGCTTCTCGGTAGGAGTCCCACCTGTGTTCTTTAAGCTTCTCGGTAGGAGTCCCACCTGTGTTCTTTAAGCTTCTCGGTAGGAGTCCCACCTGTGTTCTTTAAGCTTCTCGGTAGGAGTCCCACCTGTGTTCTTTAAGCTTCTCGGTAGGAGTCCCACCTGTGTTCTTTAAGCTTCTCGGTAGGAGTCCCACCTGTGTTCTTTAAGCTTCTCGGTAGGAGTCCCACCTGTGTTCTTGAAGCTTCTCGGTAGGAGTCCCACCTGTGTTCTTGAAGCTTCTCGGCATGAGTCCCACCTGTGTTCTTGAAGCTTCACGGCAGGAGTCCCACCTGTGTTCTTGAAGCTTCACGGCAGGAGTCCCACCTGTGTTCTTGAAGCTTCACGGCAGGAGTCCCACCTGTGTTCTTGAAGCTTCTCGGCAGGAGTCCCACCTGTGTTCTTGAAGCTTCTCGGCAGGAGTCCCACCTGTGTTCTTGAAGCTTCTCGGCAGGAGTCCCACCTGTGTTCTTGAAGCTTCTCGGCAGGAGTCCCACCTGTGTTCTTGAAGCTTCTCGGCAGGAGTCCCACCTGTGTTCTTGAAGCTTCTCGGCAGGAGTCCCACCTGTGTTCTTGAAGCTTCTCGGCAGGAGTCCCACCTGTGTTCTTGAAGCTTCTCGGCAGGAGTCCCACCTGTGTTCTTGAAGCTTGTTGATTTAAGTTCTAAAAGACTAAACTGATCCTAGATCAGCATTTCTGCTCTGAGACCCTTTATGAATACAGACATTGTGCTTTTTCAACAACAGAGAAATGGCAGTTCTCTCTTCCCCTCCTCTCTCTCTCGATCTTTCTCTCTGATTTAAAATGCAGGTGTTTTGCACTGACCCGTCACTATCAATGCTTTTGTTCCACTGTTTGCCGAGTTGCTCTGTGAAAAATGTAAATGACACACAAAAAAATACATTGTTAAAAAAAACAACCCCAAAAAAATGTATGAATAACGTTGGATGTTTTATCTGCTTTTTACAAGCTTTGGGGAAACGATACGCAGGTGTAGAAAAGTGTACAATAGTCTTGTTAATGATTGTAAAATGAAATAACAATTGTGGATGAAAGCACACTTTCTGGAATTGTAATTTTTTAAACTGCTAGTGTCGTGTGTTTTGTAATAGAACAATTATAACTATTTACAACACATAGGTGTCAAATACATCGTCATTTCTTTTTAGTGAAACAATTGAAGCTTCACTTCACATCCTCCAACTGTTTTGAACTTAGACTCAAACATATTCAGAATACATAGAGTTCGGTCGTAATGCACTGCTTCTGATTGGAGGAGGACATGTTCTACTGCTTCTGATTGGAGGAGGACATGTTCTACTGCTTCTGATTGGAGGAGGACATGTTCTACCGCTTCTGATTGGAGGAGGACATGTTCTACCGCTTCTGATTGGAGGAGGACATGTTCTACTGCTTCTGATTGGAGGAGGACATGTTCTACTGCTTCTGATTGGAGGAGGACATGTTCTACTGCTTCTGATTGGAGGAGGACATGTTCTACTGCTTCTGATTGGAGGAGGACATGTTCTACTGCTTCTGATTGGAGGAGGACATGTTCTACTGCTTCTGATTGGAGGAGGACATGTTCTACTGCTTCTGATTGGAGGAGGACATGTTCTACTGCTTCTGATTGGAGGAGGACATGTTCTACTGCTTCTGATTGGAGGAGGACATGTTCTACTGCTTCTGATTGGAGGAGGACATGTTATACTGCTTCTGATTGGAGGAGGACATGTTATACTGCTTCTGATTGGAGGAGGACATGTTGTAAAAGTATAACTTCCTGAGACGATACCAACGGCTCCGGATCCACCAAGAGGAGACCTACGGGGAGGGAGACTTCATTCCAGATCTCATGTTATTTAATTACATGTCAATGGTGGATTTCTGCAGGGAAACGGGGAGAGATTCATGATTGGTCTCTACTCGACAGACCTGGGTTCAAAGACTTCAACAATGTTTGCTTGTGCCAGATAGGCAGGGTTTACACTTTTAGTTCCAAACTCAGTCACAGCTGAAGTATTGGTAATGATATGGAATAGTGTTGGTAATGATATCGTATTGTGTTTGAACCCAGATGTGCTACTCTGCCCTGGTTTATTCTGCACCAGGATGAAAAGCTTCATTTCATTTGCTGACTGGTTAAACCCAGTCACTACAGCCTCTGGTCTCCATAAGAATTAACCACACAGTTCTGACTGGTTAAATCCAGTCACTACAACCTCTGGTCTCCATAAGAGAACAATACAGTGACCAGGTAGACCTACATACTGTATCCACACCGTGATAAAGAGAGATTCCCCTACACCAGGGTTCTCCAAACCCTGTTCCTAGAGATCTACTGTCCTGTAGGTTTTCACTCCAACCCTGTTCCTAGAGATCTACTGTCCTGTAGGTTTTCACTCCAACCCTAATCTAGCACACCTGATTATAATAATTAGCTGGTTGATAAACTGAATCAGGTTAGTTACAACTGGGGTTGAAAGGAAAACCTACAGGAGGGTAGGTCTCCGGGAACAGGGTTGGACAGCCCTGCCCTCCACATTTGACAAGCTCAGTCTTCAATGAAGCAGTCTTCATGGTTTGGGTTGTTCTAGAGGCTGGGTTGTTCCCGAGTGGCGCAGCGGTCTAAGGCACTGCATCTCCGTTCAAGAGGCGTCACTACAGTCCCTGGTTTGTAATCCAGGCTGTATTACATCTGGCCGTGATTGGGAGTCCAAGAGGGCGGCGCACAATTGGCCCAGCGTTGTCCGGGTTTGGCCAGGGTAGGGCCGTCATTGTAAATAAGAATTTGTTCTTAACTGACTTGCCTAGTTAAATAAAGGTTAAATAAAAAACTCAAATGTGGAAGTCTACCTAAATATCAATTTACACCACTCAGATATGACCCATGTTACAAAACCATACAAATGGGTGATTCTGCTGACTACTGAGATACTTTTGTGTGTGTATATAGTGAATCCCCTTAAAATGAGTGGTTTCGGCTATTTCAGCCCCACCTGTTGTTGACAGGTGTATAACACCGAGCACACAGCCATGCAATCTCATTGGCAGTAGAATGGCCTCACTGAAGAGCACAGTAACTTTCAACGTGGCACCGTCATAGGATGCCACTTTACCAACAAGTCAGTTCGTCAAATGTATGCTCTGCTAGAGCTGCCCCGCTCAAATGTAAGTGCTGTTATTTTGAAGTGGAAACGTCTAGGAGCAACAACGGCTCAGCTGCAAAGTGGTAGGCCACATAAGCTCACAGAACGGGACCGCTGAGTGTTAAAGCACGTAACACGTAAACATTGTCTGTCCTCGGTTGCAACACTCACTACCGAGTTCCAAAGTGCCTCTGGAAGCAACATCAGCACAATAACAGTTTGACTGGAGCTTCATGAAATGGGTTTCCATGGACGAGCAGCCACACACAAGCCTAAGATCACCATTCTCAATGCCAAGCGTTGGCTGGAGTGGTGTAAAGATTGCCGCCATTGGACTCTGGAGCAGTGGAAATATGTTCCCTGGAGCGATGAATCACTCTTCACCATCTGGCAGTCCAAGGGTCGAATCTGTTTGGTGGATGCCAGGAGAACGCTACCTGCCTTTATGAATAATGCCAACTGTAAGATTTGGTGGTCTGGTGCAGTTTTTCATGGTTCGGGCTAGGCCCCTTATTTCCAGTATAGGGAAATCTATATTCTACAGCATAAAATGACATTCTAGATTGTTCTGTGCTTCCAACTAGGATCACCACCTTATTTTAAGAATGTGAAATATCAGAATAATATGAGAGAAAGATTTATTTCAGCTTTTATTTCTTTCATCACATTCCCAGTTGGTCAGTTTACATGCTACCAAATACTAATTGAGTGGATTGCCATTAAATTGTTTAACTTGTGTTAAATGTGTCGGGTAGCCTTCCACACGCTTCTCACAATGTCTCTAAGAACGCGTTTCCTGCCTGAGCGGTATGATGGCTGCGTGGTCCCATGGTGTTTATACTTGCCTACTATTGTTTGTACAGATGAACGTGGTACCTTCTGGCATTTGGAAATTGCTCCCAAGGATGAACCAAACTTGTGGAGGTCTACAATTTGTTTCTGGAGATCTTGGCTGATTTATTTTGATTTTCCCATGATGTTAATCAAAGAGGCACTGAGTTTGAAGGTAGGACTTGAAATACATCCACAGGTACACCTCCACTTGACTTAAATGATGTCAATCAGAAGCTTCTAATGTCATGACATAATTTTCTGGAATTTTCCAAGCTGTTTAAAGGCACAGTCAATTTAGTGTATGTAAACTTCTGACCCACTGGAATTGTGATACAGTAAATTATAGGTGAAATAATCTGTCTGTAAACAATTGTTGGAAAAATGACTTGTCCTAACCGACTTGCCAAAACTATAGTTTGTGAACAAGAAAAGTGTGAAGTGGTTGAAAAACGACTTTTAAATCCAACTGTATGTGCACCACGTCATTGATCTCTCTCTCTGCGGTGTCCACTGAGTCCTGCAAACCCATTGGGTAACGCTGGGCAGGCCTCTTGCTAGCTGTCACTCAAATGCAGGAGGTTGGCTGAAACACCTGCATGTTCAAGCTGCCTTACTCAAGAAAACAAAGAGACCATGTTTGTATGCGGCTTCATTACCTCAATTATCTTTTTTTGTTGTTGTTGCAAACTGATATGTGACCCGTATTAATGACATAATAGCATGCAAAACAAGTGGGGCTATTTTTTTTGTATACAGAGATTGGAACACAGGGCAGCCCTATATATACAGAGATTGGAACACAGGGCAGCCCTGTATATACAGAGATTGGAACACAGGGCAGCCCTATATATACAGAGATTGGAACACAGCCCTATATATACAGAGATTGGAACACAGGGCAGCCCTATATATACAGAGATTGGAACACAGCCCTATATATACAGAGATTGGAACACAGCCCTATATATACAGAGATTGGAACACAGGGCAGCCCTATATATACAGAGATTGGAACACAGCCCTATATATACAGAGATTGGAACACAGGGCAGCCCTATATATACAGAGATTGGAACACAGGGCAGCCCTATATATACAGAGATTGGAACACAGGGCAGCCCTATATATACAGAGATTGGAACACAGGGCAGCCCTATATATACAGAGATTGGAACACAGGGCAGCCCTGTATATACAGAGATTGGAACAGAGGGCAGCCCTATATATACAGAGATTGGAACACAGGGCAGCCCTGTATATACAGAGATTGGAACACAGGGCAGCCCTGTATATACAGAGATTGGAACACAGGGCAGCCCTATATATACAGAGATTGGAACAGAGGGCAGCCCTATATATACAGAGATTGGAACACAGGGCAGCCCTGTATATACAGAGATTGGAACACAGGGCAGCCCTGTATATACAGAGATTGGAACACAGGGCAGCCCTATATATACAGAGATTGGAACACAGGGCAGCCCTATATATACAGAGATTGGAACACAGGGCAGCCCTGTATATACAGAGATTGGAACACAGGGCAGCCCTATATATACAGAGATTGGAACACAGGGCAGCCCTGTATATACAGAGATTGGAACACAGGGCAGCCCTGTATATACAGAGATTGGAACAGAGGGCAGCCCTGTATATACAGAGATTGGAACACAGGGCAGCCCTATATATACAGAGATTGGAACACAGGGCAGCCCTATATATACAGAGATTGGAACAGAGGGCAGCCCTGTATATACAGAGATTGGAACACAGGGCAGCCCTATATATACAGAGATTGGAACACAGGGCAGCCCTGTATATACAGAGATTGGAACACAGGGCAGCCCTGTATATACAGAGATTGGAACAGAGGGCAGCCCTGTATATACAGAGATTGGAACACAGGGCAGCCCTATATATACAGAGATTGGAACACAGGGCAGCCCTATATATACAGAGATTGGAACACAGGGCAGCCCTATATATACAGAGATTGGAACACAGGGCAGCCCTGTATATACAGAGATTGGAACACAGGGCAGCCCTGTATATACAGAGATTGGAACACAGGGCAGCCCTATATATACAGAGATTGGAACACAGGGCAGCCCTATATATACAGAGATTGGAACACAGGGCAGCCCTGTATATACAGAGATTGGAACAGAGGGCAGCCCTATATATACAGAGATTGGAACACAGGGCAGCCCTATATATACAGAGATTGGAACACAGGGCAGCCCTGTATATACAGAGATTGGAACAGAGGGCAGCCCTGTATATACAGAGATTGGAACACAGGGCAGCCCTATATATACAGAGATTGGAACACAGGGCAGCCCTATATATACAGAGATTGGAACAGAGGGCAGCCCTGTATATACAGAGATTGGAACACAGGGCAGCCCTATATATACAGAGATTGGAACACAGGGCAGCCCTGTATATACAGAGATTGGAACACAGGGCAGCCCTGTATATACAGAGATTGGAACACAGGGCAGCCCTATATATACAGAGATTGGAACACAGGGCAGCCCTGTATATACAGAGATTGGAACAGAGGGCAGCCCTATATATACAGAGATTGGGTTAGAGGCAACCCAATATATACAGAGATTGGAACACAGGGCAGCACTATATATACAGAGATTGGGTTAGAGGCAACCCAATATATACAGAGATTGGAACAGAGGGCAGCCCTATATATACAGAGATTGGGTTAGAGGCAACCCAATATATACAGAGATTGGAACACAGATGCAGCCCTATATATACAGAGATCGGAACACAGGGCAGCCCTAAATATACAGAGATTGGAACACAGGGCAGCCCTATACATACAGAGATTGGAACACAGGGCAGCCCTATACATACAGAGATTGGAACACAGGGCAGCCCTATATATACAGAGATTGGAACACAGCCCTATATATACAGAGATTGGAACACAGCCCTATATATACAGAGATTGGAACACAGGGCAGCCCTATATATACAGAGATTGGAACACAGGGCAGCCCTGTAAATACAGAGATCGGAACAGAGGGCAGCCCTATATATACAGAGATTGGGTTAGAGGCAACCCAATATATACAGAGATTGGAACACAGGGCAGCACTATATATACAGAGATTGGGTTAGAGGCAACCCAATATATACAGAGATTGGAACACAGGGCAGCCCTATATATACAGAGATCGGAACACAGGGCAGCCCTAAATATACAGAGATTGGAACACAGGGCAGCCCTATACATACAGAGATTGGAACACAGGGCAGCCCTGTATATACAGAGATTGGAACACAGGGCAGCCCTATATATACAGAGATTGGAACACAGGGCAGCCCTATATATACAGAGATTGGAACACAGGGCAGCCCTATATATACAGAGATTGGAACACAGGGCAGCCCTGTATATACAGAGATTGGAACACAGGGCAGCCCTATATATACAGAGATTGGAACACAGGGCAGCCCTATATATACAGAGATTGGAACACAGGGCAGCCCTATATATACAGAGATTGGAACAGAGGGCAGCCCTGTATATACAGAGATTGGAACACAGGGCAGCCCTATATATACAGAGATTGGAACACAAGGCAGCCCTGTATATACAGAGATTGGAACAGAGGGCAGCCCTATATATACAGAGATTGGGTTAGAGGCAACCCAATATATACAGAGATTGGAACACAGGGCAGCCCTATATATACAGAGATTGGAACACAGGGCAGCCCTATATATACAGAGATTGGAACACAGGGCAGCCCTATATATACAGAGATTGGAACACAGGGCAGCCCTATATATACAGAGATTGGAACACAGGGCAGCCCTATATATATGGGGTTCTGTAGCTCAGTTGGTAGAGCATGGCGCTTGTAACGCCAGGGTAGTGGGTTCGATCCCCGGGACCACCCATACGTAGAATGTATGCACACATGACTGTAAGTCGCTTTGGATAAAAGCGTCTGCTAAATGGCATATATTATTATTATATACAGAGATTGGAACAGAGGGCAGCCCTATATATACAGAGATTGGGTTAGAGGCAACCCAATATATACAGAGATTGGAACACAGGGCAGCACTATATATACAGAGATTGGGTTAGAGGCAACCCAATATATACAGAGATTGGAACACAGGGCAGCCCTATATATACAGAGATCGGAACACAGGGCAGCCCTAAATATACAGAGATTGGAACACAGGGCAGCCCTATACATACAGAGATTGGAACACAGGGCAGCCCTATACATACAGAGATTGGAACACAGGGCAGCCCTATATATACAGAGATTGGAACACAGCCCTATATATACAGAGATTGGAACACAGCCCTATATATACAGAGATTGGAACACAGGGCAGCCCTATATATACAGAGATTGGAACACAGGGCAGCCCTATATATACAGAGATTGGAACACAGGGCAGCCCTATATATACAGAGATTGGAACAGAGGGCAGCCCTATATATACAGAGATTGGAACACAGGGCAGCCCTATATATACAGAGATTGGAACACAGCCCTATATATACAGAGATTGGAACACAGCCCTATATATACAGAGATTGGAACAGAGGGCAGCCCTATATATACAGAGATTGGAACAGAGGGCAGACGTACCTCTGCATCTGTTGAGCATTTTAGGAGTTAATTACCTTGCTCAAAGGCACAACGGCAGGTGATTGCATCTTGGTTACTGATACTTGCAACTCTTCAGTTGCCGGCACACTTCCGACCAGAATTTGAACATTACTGGTCCGCTTCTCTAACCTCTATGTTACCTGCCACCCCCAAGGAAATGATCATCCAACGTGGGGCTTGAACCAAGGACACTGAGATGAAGAGATCGGGATCAACCGACTGAGCTAGCCAGGCAATGTTTTGTACAATCTGGTTATGTGTTGGTTTTTATCCTGTTATGTGCTATAATTGTGCGTCATTGTGTTGTTGTCAGTGGTTATAATGGTGTTGTTGTCATTGTGTTGTTGCCATTTTGTGTCATTGTGTTTTTGTCATGGTGTATCATTGTGTTGTTGTCATGGTGTTGTTGTCATGGTGTATCATTGTGTTGTTGTCATGGTGTATCATTGTGTTGTTGTCATGGTGTATCATTGTGTTGTTGTCATGGTATATCATTGTGTTATTGTCATGGTGTTGTTGTCATGGTGAATCATTGTGTTATTGTCATGGTGTTGTTGTCAGGGTGTATCATTGTGTTATTGTTACGGTGAATATTGTGTTGTTGTCAGGGTGTATCATTGTGTTGTTGTCATGGTGAATCATTGTGTTCTTGTCAGTGTGTATCATTGTGTTGTTGTCATGGTGTATCATTGTGTTGTTGTCATGGTGTATCATTGTGTTGTCATGGTGTATCATTGTGTTGTCGTGGTGTATCATTGTGTTGTCATGGTGTATCATTGTGTTGTTGTGCTGGTGTATCATTGTGTTGTTGTCATGGTGTATCATTGTGTTGTTGTCATGGTGTATCATTGTGTTGTTGTCATGGTGAATCATTGTGTTGTTGTCATGGTGAATCATTGTGTTGTTGTCAGTGTGTATCATTGTGTTGTTGTCAGTGTGTATCATTGTGTTGTCGTGGTGTATCATTGTGTTGTTGTCGTGGTGAATCATTGTGTTGTTGTCAGTGTGTATCATTGTGTTGTTGTCAGTGTGTATCATTGTGTTGTCGTGGTGTATCATTGTGTTGTTGTCGTGGTGTATCATTGTGTTGTTGTCGTGGTGTATCATTGTGTTGTTGTCATGGTGTATCATTAGGTGTATCAGTAGAGTGACAAGTAAACATCTCCTTAGAAGGAAGAAACCTTGAGAGAAACAAAGAGTCAGGGAGAAACTTAATTTCTCCTCGGCTCCTCAAAACCCACTGGAGGAGAAGTTCAGAGGGGAAGGACCTCTAGCTTTTTCCCAATGTGTTTTTGAGAAGGAGACGAGGAGAGAGAGGATGCGAGGAGTGTGCATTTGAGATTCTCCCTCATGCGGGAGGAGGCCCATCCTTCTCGCAGGTTGACGTTTATTGTCATTAATCTTGCCCTGGAGGCAGAACTGTGTGATTTTCATTACATGGGCCAGCTGCAAAGTCAAAATAGTCTGTATTGTAAAAATTCATGAAAACAATCATTTGCTTTTTGGTCTTCATTTAAGTTTGGGATTAGTCATTAGGGTTAGCAGTGTGGTTAAGGCTAGGTTTTAATGTATATTTTATGACTTTGTGGCTGTGCCAGCTAGTGACCACTCTGCAGGCTGCCTCTAGGGCAAGATTCATGACAATAAATGCTAAACTGCGTTCTCCTCTTGCTGTACTGGTTAGAAGCTAATAATACACAAGACCACTAGGTGGTGACATCACACCAGGAAATCTAATGGGAACCGTGAACACAGACCAAGGTGGTGACATCACACCAGGAAAACTAATGGGAACCGTGAACACAGACCAAGGTGGTGACATCACACCAGGAAAACTAATGGGAACCGTGAACACAGACCAAGGTGGTGACATCACACCAGGAAAACTAATGGGAACCGTGAACACAGACCAAGGTGGTGACATCACACCAGGAAAACTAATGGGAACCGTGAACACAGACCAAGGTGGTGACATCACACCAGGAAAACTAATGGGAACCGTGAACACAGACCCAGGTGGTGACATCACACCAGGAAATCTAATGGGAACCGTGAACACAGACCAAGGTGGTGACATCACACCAGGAAAACTAATGGGAACCGTGAACACAGACCAAGGTGGTGACATCACACCAGGAAAACTAATGGGAACCGTGAACACAGACCAAGGTGGTGACATCACACCAGGAAAACTAATGGGAACCGTGAACACAGACCCAGGTGGTGACATCACACCAGGAAAACTAATGGGAACCGTGAACACAGACCAAGGTGGTGACATCACACCAGGAAAACTAATGGGAACCGTGAACACAGACCAAGGTGGTGACATCACACCAGGAAAACTAATGGGAACCGTGAACACAGACCAAGGTGGTGACATCACACCAGGAAAACTAATGGGAACCGTGAACACAGACCCAGGTGGTGACATCACACCAGGAAAACTAATGGGAACCGTGAACACAGACCAAGGTGGTGACATCACACCAGGAAAACTAATGGGAACCGTGAACACAGACCAAGGTGGTGACATCACACCAGGAAAACTAATGGGAACCGTGAACACAGACCAAGGTGGTGACATCACACCAGGAAAACTAATGGGAACCGTGAACACAGACCAAGGTGGTGACATCACACCAGGAAAACTAATGGGAACCGTGAACACAGACCAAGGTGGTGACATCACACCAGGAAAACTAATGGGAACCGTGAACACAGACCAAGGTGGTGACATCACACCAGGAAAACTAATGGGAACCGTGAACACAGACCCAGGTGGTGACATCACACCAGGAAAACTAATGGGAACCGTGAACACAGACCAAGGTGGTGACATCACACCAGGAAAACTAATGGGAACCGTGAACACAGACCAAGGTGGTGACATCACACCAGGAAAACTAATGGGAACCGTGAACACAGACCAAGGTGGTGACATCACACCAGGAAAACTAATGGGAACCGTGAACACAGACCAAGGTGGTGACATCACACCAGGAAATCTACTTGGCAGGTTTCTTGGAGAAATTCACTGACACTTTTTACAGAATGACATCAATAACCTCGTGAAAACAGTGACCTGTGTTTTTAAAGACGCTAGTCAGTGTGTGTGTGTGTGTGTGTGTGTGTGTGTGTGTGTGTGTGTGTGTGTGTGTGTGTGTGTGTGTGTGTGTGTGTGTGTGTGTGTGTGTGTATAAATTTGTGCTCGTGCGTGTGTAGAGGGGCACCATGGAGAAAATATTCATTTTTAGTCATACACGAAACTGCACTCGTACTCTGTCTAACTGTAGGAGTCATCATCACGTTTGTGGTTGAGTGAACCAGAGACCAAGCCGTTCTTCACGGAGTTGTGTGTCCTTGAACTTAGAGCATTATTACTGACTGCTGTGGCCTCCAGTGGGAACAGGCTGAGTGGTGAGGTAGAACAGTTTATGAGAAAGTGATACACACTTTCCTTCAGACTCATCCAGGGGCCGTCCCAGATACCCCTTCTGTCTCCTGAAATATTAGCCTCATCCATCCCAGATACCCCTTCTGTCTCCTGAAATATTAGGCTCATCCATCCCAGATACCCCTTCTCCTTCTGTCTCATGAAATATTAGCCTCATCCATCCCAGAGACACCTTCTCCTTCTCTCCTGAAATATTAGCCTCATCCATCCCAGATATCCCTTCTCCTTCTCTCCTGAAATATTAGCCTCATCCATCCCAGATACCCCTTCTGTCTCCTGAAATATTAGCCTCATCCATCCCAGATACCCCTTCTCCATCTCTCCTGAAATATTAGCCTCATCCATCCCAGATACCCCTTCTGTCTCCTGAAATATTAGCCTCATCCATCCCAGATACCCCTTCTCCTTCTCTCCTGAAATATTAGCCTCATCCATCCCAGATACCCCTTCTCCGTCTCTCCTGAAATATTAGCCTCATCCATCCCAGATACCAGTTCTCCGTCTCTCCTGAAATATTAGCCTCATCCATCCCAGATACCCCTTCTCCGTCTCTCCTGAAATATTAGCCTCATCCATCCCAGATACCCCTTCTCCGTCTCTCCTGAAATATTAGCCTCATCCATCCCAGAGACTCCTTCTCCCTCTGTCTCTCCTGAAATATTAGCCTCATCCATCCCAGAGACTCCTTCTCCCTCTGTCTCTCCTGAAATATTAGCCTCATCCATCCCAGAGACACCTTCTCCCTCTATCTCTCCTGAATTATTAGCCTCATCCATCCCAGAGACTCCTCCCCCTTCTCTCTCTCTCTCTCTCTCTCTCTCCCCTCCCCCTTCTCTCTCTCTTCTGTGAAGACAAAGAGGTCTTACAGGAGCCAGAAGAGGTAAATGTGTGAGCTGGTCTGGAAATGGAGCAATTCCAGCTTTAATTTGCTATTAAGGTGAGAACAAGATGCACTAAATTATACATTAGAAAGAGAGAGAGAGAGAAAGAGGAAACCCCACTGACTACCCTTATCAGATCACAGCAAAATCACATTCTACTTGAACAGAGCAATATTCAATCATGAGGCATCAAGCTGAATAAACTGCATTCATTTTAGAAATGTTATAGATAAAAGGGAAGTAGCGTAGAAACCGACCAGAAAGTAATTAATCACAACAAATTCAATCCCTTTTAGACAACTTTCTGGACAAAACGTTTCAGTGCAGTAGCGAAGGTGTAAACTTGGCAGTAGAAAGCCTAAATAGCTTCACTATCAGATCTAAACATTTCAACCGGACAACCTAACAATATGAACAACAATGACAAATGGTTGGATGAAAAGTGCAAAATCCTAAGAAATAAATGGAGAAACATATCTAACCTGAGTCTACGCCTTCACTATAGTGAATCACTGAAACAATACAGAAATACACTATTGAAAACCTGAGTCTACGCCTTCACTATAGTGAATCACTGAAACAATACAGAAATACACTATTGAAAACCTGAGTCTACGCCTTCACTATAGTGAATCACTGAAACAATACAGAAATACACTACGGAAAACCTGAGTCTACGCCTTCACTATAGTGAATCACTGAAACAATACAGAAATACACTACGGAAAACCTGAGTCTACGCCTTCACTATAGTGAATCACTGAAACAATACAGAAATACACTACGGAAAACCTGAGTCTACGCCTTCACTATAGTGAATCACTGAAACAATACAGAAATACACTACGGAAAACCTGAGTCTACGCCTTCACTATAGTGAATCACTGAAACAATACAGAAATACACTACGGAAAACCTGAGTCTACGCCTTCACTATAGTGAATCACTGAAACAATACAGAAATACACTACGGAAAACCTGAGTCTACGCCTTCACTATAGTGAATCACTGAAACAATACAGAAATACACTACGGAAAACCTGAGTCTACGCCTTCACTATAGTGAATCACTGAAACAATACAGAAATACACTACGGAAAACCTGAGTCTACGCCTTCACTATAGTGAATCACTGAAACAATACAGAAATACACTACGGAAAACCTGAGTCTACGCCTTCACTATAGTGAATCACTGAAACAATACAGAAATACACTACGGAAAACCTGAGTCTACGCCTTCACTATAGTGAATCACTGAAACAATACAGAAATACACTACGGAAAACCTGAGTCTACGCCTTCACTATAGTGAATCACTGAAACAATACAGAAATACACTACGGAAAACCTGAGTCTACGCCTTCACTATAGTGAATCACTGAAACAATACAGAAATACACTATGGAAAACCTGAGTCTACGCCTTCACTATAGTGAATCACTGAAACAATACAGAAATACACTACGGAAAACCTGAGTCTACGCCTTCACTATAGTGAATCACTGAAACAATACAGAAATACACTACGGAAAACCTGAGTCTACGCCTTCACTATAGTGAATCACTGAAACAATACAGAAATACACTATGGAAAACCTGAGTCTACGCCTTCACTATAGTGAATCACTGAAACAATACAGAAATACACTATGGAAAACCTGAGTCTACGCCTTCACTATAGTGAATCACTGAAACAATACAGAAATACACTATGGAAAACCTGAGTCTACGCCTTCACTATGGTGAATCACTGAAACAATACAGAAATACACTATGGAAAACCTGAGTCTACGCCTTCACTATGGTGAATCACTGAAACAATACAGAAATACACTACGGAAAACCTGAGTCTACGCCTTCACTATAGTGAATCACTGAAACAATACAGAAATACACTACGGAAAACCTGAGTCTACGCCTTCACTATAGTGAATCACTGAAACAATACAGAAATACACTACGGAAAACCTGAGTCTACGCCTTCACTATAGTGAATCACTGAAACAATACAGAAATACACTATGGAAAACCTGAGTCTACGCCTTCACTATAGTGAATCACTGAAACAATACAGAAATACACTACGGAAAACCTGAGTCTACGCCTTCACTATAGTGAATCACTGAAACAATACAGAAATACACTATGGAAAACCTGAGTCTACGCCTTCACTATAGTGAATCACTGAAACAATACAGAAATACACTATGGAAAACCTGAGTCTACGCCTTCACTATAGTGAATCACTGAAACAATACAGAAATACACTATGGAAAACCTGAGTCTACGCCTTCACTATAGTGAATCACTAAAACAATACAGAAATACACTACGGAAAACCTGAGTCTACACCTTCACTATAGTGAATCACTGAAACAATACAGAAATACAATGTGGAAAAAGAAGGAACAGCACATCAGAAATCAGCTCAATGTAACTGAAGAATCCATAGACTCTAAACACTTCTGGGAAAAACACAAATAGTTATCTATCCAAAATGGAGATGTATGGGTAAGCCACTTCAAAACATATGTTTTTTTATAACAAAGAACAAACAGCAAAAACACCTACATGAACAATAGAAAATATTAGTCAGCTATTAAAGACAACCAGAACCCACTGAATTCTCCAATTACATTGACTGAACTACAGGACACAATACAACCCCTCCAACCCTAACAGGCCTGTGGTGTTGATGGTGTCCTATACATTATTAATTATACAGACACAATACAACCCCTCCAACCCTAACAGGCCTGTGGTGTTGATGGTGTCCTATACATTATTAATTATACAGACACAATACAACCCCTCCAACCCTAACAGGCCTGTGGTGTTGATGGTGTCCTCAATGACATTATTAATTATACAGACACAATACAACCCCTCCAACCCTAACAGGCCTGTGGTGTTGATGGTGTCCTATACATTATTAATTATACAGACACAATACAACCCCTCCAACCCTAACAGGCCTGTGGTGTTGATGGTGTCCTATACATTATTAATTATACAGACACAATACAACCCCTCCAACCCTAACAGGCCTGTGGTGTTGATGGTGTCCTATACATTATTAATTATACAGACACAATACAACCCCTCCAACCCTAACAGGCCTGTGGTGTTGATGGTGTCCTATACATGATTAATTATACAGACACAATACAACCCCTCCAACCCTAACAGGCCTGTGGTGTTGATGGTGTCCTATACATGATTAATTATACAGACACAATACAACCCCTCCAACCCTAACAGGCCTGTGGTGTTGATGGTGTCCTATACATTATTAATTATACAGACACAATACAACCCTCCAACCCTAACAGGCCTGTGGTGTTGATGGTGTCCTATACATTATTAATTATACAGACACAATACAACCCCTCCAACCCTAACAGGCCTGTGGTGTTGATGGTGTCCTATACATTATTAATTATACAGACACAATACAACCCCTCCAACCCTAACAGGCCTGTGGTGTTGATGGTGTCCTCAATGACATTATTAATTATACAGACACAATACAACCCCTCCAACCCTAACAGGCCTGTGGTGTTGATGGTGTCCTATACATTATTAATTATACAGACACAATACAACCCCTCCAACCCTAACAGGCCTGTGGTGTTGATGGTGTCCTATACATTATTAATTATACAGACACAATACAACCCCTCCAACCCTAACAGGCCTGTGGTGTTGATGGTGTCCTATACATTATTAATTATACAGACACAATACAACCCCTCCAACCCTAACAGGCCTGTGGTGTTGATGGTGTCCTATACATGATTAATTATACAGACACAATACAACCCCTCCAACCCTAACAGGCCTGTGGTGTTGATGGTGTCCTATACATGATTAATTATACAGACACAATACAACCCCTCCAACCCTAACAGGCCTGTGGTGTTGATGGTGTCCTATACATTATTAATTATACAGACACAATACAACCCCTCCAACCCTAACAGGCCTGTGGTGTTGATGGTGTCCTATACATTATTAATTATACAGACACAATACAACCCCTCCAACCCTAACAGGCCTGTGGTGTTGATGGTGTCCTATACATTATTAATTATACAGACACAATACAACCCCTCCAACCCTAACAGGCCTGTGGTGTTGATGGTGTCCTATACATTATTAATTATACAGACACAATACAACCCCTCCAACCCTAACAGGCCTGTGGTGTTGATGGTGTCCTCAATGACATTATTAATTATACAGACACAATACAACCCTCCAACCCTAACAGGCCTGTGGTGTTGATGGTGTCCTATACATTATTAATTATACAGACACAATACAACCCCTCCAACCCTAACAGGCCTGTGGTGTTGATGGTGTCCTCAATGACATTATTAATTATACAGACACAATACAACCCCTCCAACCCTAACAGGCCTGTGGTGTTGATGGTGTCCTATACATTATTAATTATACAGACACAACACAACCCCTCCAACCCTAACAGGCCTGTGGTGTTGATGGTATCCTCAATGACATTATTAATTATACAGACACAATACAACCCCTCCAACCCTAACAGGCCTGTGGTGTTGATGGTGTCCTCAATGACATTATTAATTATACAGACACAATACAACCCCTCCAACCCTAACAGGCCTGTGGTGTTGATGGTATCCTCAATGACATTATTAATTATACAGACACAATACAACCCCTCCAACCCTAACAGGCCTGTGGTGTTGATGGTATCCTCAATGACATTATTAATTATACAGACACAATACAACCCCTCCAACCCTAACAGGCCTGTGGTGTTGATGGTATCCTCAATGACATTATTAATTATACAGACACAATACAACCCCTCCAACCCTAACAGGCCTGTGGTGTTGATGGTGTCCTATACATTATTAATTATACAGACACAATACAACCCCTCCAACCCTAACAGGCCTGTGGTGTTGATGGTATCCTCAATGACATTATTAATTATACAGACACAATACAACCCCTCCAACCCTAACAGGCCTGTGGTGTTGATGGTGTCCTATACATTATTAATTATACAGACACAATACAACCCCTCCAACCCTAACAGGCCTGTGGTGTTGATGGTGTCCTATACATTATTAATTATACAGACACAATACAACCCCTCCAACCCTAACAGGCCTGTGGTGTTGATGGTGTCCTATACATTATTAATTATACAGACACAATACAACCCCTCCAACCCTAACAGGCCTGTGGTGTTGATGGTGTCCTATACATTATTAATTATACAGACACAATACAACCCCTCCAACCCTAACAGGCCTGTGGTGTTGATGGTATCCTCAATGACATTATTAATTATACAGACACAATACAACCCCTCCAACCCTAACAGGCCTGTGGTGTTGATGGTGTCCTATACATTATTAATTATACAGACACAATACAACCCCTCCAACCCTAACAGGCCTGTGGTGTTGATGGTGTCCTCAATGACATTATTAATTATACAGACACAATACAACCCCTCCAACCCTAACAGGCCTGTGGTGTTGATGGTGTCCTCAATGACATTATTAATTATACAGACACAATACAACCCCTCCAACCCTAACAGGCCTGTGGTGTTGATGGTATCCTCAATGACATTATTAATTATACAGACACAATACAACCCCTCCAACCCTAACAGGCCTGTGGTGTTGATGGTGTCCTATACATTATTAATTATACAGACACAATACAACCCCTCCAACCCTAACAGGCCTGTGGTTTTGATGGTGTCCTATACATTATTAATTATACAGACACAATACAACCCCTCCAACCCTAACAGGCCTGTGGTGTTGATGGTGTCCTATACATTATTAATTATACAGACACAATACAACCCCTCCAACCCTAACAGGCCTGTGGTGTTGATGGTGTCCTCAATGACATTATTAATTATACAGACACAATACAACCCCTCCAACCCTAACAGGCCTGTGGTGTTGATGGTGTCCTATACATTATTAATTATACAGACACAATACAACCCCTCCAACCCTAACAGGCCTGTGGTGTTGATGGTATCCTCAATGACATTATTAATTATACAGACAACAAATTTCACTTCACTATATTTAAACTCTTTAACATCATCCTCAGCTTTGGCATCTTCCCTAAAACATGGAACCGAGGACTGATCACCCCAAACCACAAAAGTGGAGACAAATCCGACCCCAATAACTACCGTGGGATATGTTTCAACAGCAACCTTGGGGAAATCCTCTGCATTATCATTAATAACAGCAGACTCGGACATTTCCTCAGTGAAAACAATGTACTGAGCAAATGTCAAATTGTCTTTTCACCAAATTACCGTATGACAGGACACATATTCACCCTGCACACCCTAATTGACAAAGAAAACACAACAAAAGCAGAGTCTTGTCATGCTTTGTTGATTTCAAAAAAGCTTTTGACTCAATTTGACATCAGGGTCTGCTATACATATTTATGGAAAGTGGTGTTGGGGGGAAAAGCAACATTATAAAATGAATGTACACTAACAACAAGTGTCCGGTCAGAATTGGCAGAAAACACACCCATTTCTCTCCACAGGGCCGTGGAGTGAGACAGCTTGATCCCCACCCTCTTCAACATATATCTTAATGAACTGACGAGGAAACTAGAACAGATTCTGTTCAGACCTGGGTCCTGACAGTAAATCTCAGTAAGACCAAAATAATGGACCAGAGGAAAGAGTGCCTCCTACTGGCTATTCTGCACAGATTCTGTTCAGACCTGGGTCCTGACAGTAAATCTCAGTAAGACCAAAATAATGGACCAGAGGAAAGAGTGCCTCCTACTGGCTATTCTGCACAGATTCTGTTCAGACCTGGGTCCTGACAGTAAATCTTAGTAAGACCAAAATAATGGTGTTCCAAAAAAGGTCCAGTCGCCAGAACCACAAATACAAATTCCATCTAGACACCGTTGCACTGGAGCACACAAAACTATACATACCTCGACCTAAACATCAGCGCCACAGGTAACTTCCACAAAGCTGTGAACGATCTGAGAGACAAGGCAAGAAGGGCATTCTACGTCATCAAAAGGAACATCAAATATGACATCCCAATTCGGATCAGGCTAAAAATACTGGAATTGGTTATAGAACCCATTGCCCTCTATGGTTGTGAGGTCTGGGGCTCATCAACCAAGAAAAACTGAGAACTATAACGCTGTTTGGCCCTAAACAGAGAGTACACAGTGGCAGAATACCTGACCACTGTGACTGACCCTAAACAGAGAGACACAGTAGCAGAATACCTGACCACTGTGACTGGCCCTAAACAGAGAGTACACAGTGGCAGAATACCTGACCACTGTGACTGACCCTAAACAGAGAGACACAGTGGCAGAATAATAATAATAATAATAATAATAATATATGCCATTTAGCAGACGCTTTTATCCAAAGCGACTTACAGTCATGTGTGCATACATTCTACGTATGGGTGGTCCCGGGAATTGAACCCACTACCCTGGCGTTACAAGCGCCATGCAGAATACCTGACCACTGTGACTGACCCTAAACAGAGAGACACAGTGGCAGAATACCTGACCACTGTGACTGACCCTAAACAGAGAGACACAGTGGCAGAATACCTGACCACTGTGACTGACCCTAAACAGAGAGACACAGTGGCAGAATACCTGACCACTATGACTAACCCTAAACAGAGAGTACACAGTGGCAGAATACCTGACCACTATGACTAACCCTAAACAGAGAGTACACAGTGGCAGAATACCTGACCACTGTGACTGACCCTACACAGAGAGACACAGTGGCAGAATACCTGACCACTGTGACTGACCCTAAACAGAGAGAACACAGTGGCAGAATACCTGACCACTGTGACTGGCCCTAAACAGAGAGACACAGTGGCAGAATACCTGACCACTGTGACTGGCCCTAAACAGAGAGACACAGTAGCAGAATACCTGACCACTATGACTGGCCCTAAACAGAGAGTACACAGTGGCAGAATACCTGACCACTATGACTAACCCAAGATGAAGGACGGCTTTGACTATGTACAGACTCAGTGAGCATAGCCTTGCTATTGAGAAAGGCCGCCGTAGGCAGACCAGGCTCTCAAGAGAAGACAGGCTATGTGCTCACTGCCCACAAAATGAGGTGGAAACTGAGCTGCACTTCCTAACCTCCTGCCAAATGTATGACCATATTAGAGAGACATATTTCCCTCAGTTTCACAGACCCACAAAGAATTTGAAAACAATCCAATCTTGATATTGGTTGAAATACAGTACCACAGTTGTGACATCACAGCAACAAGATGTGTGACCTGTTGCCACGAGAAAAGGGCAACCAGTGAAGAACAAACACCATTGTAAATACAACCCATATTTATCCTTATTTATTTTCCTTTTTGTACTTTAACTATTTGCACATCGTTACAACACTGTACATAGCCACAATATGACATTTGAAATGTCTCTAATTCCTTTTAAACTTTTGTTGTTTGTTATTGTCTATTTCACTTCTGTTTATGATTTATTTCACTTGCTTTGGCAATGTACACATGTTTCCAATGCCAATAAAGCCCTTTGAATTGAAGAGAGTTGATTTTATCACCTGCTCGCTTAAGGTATGACACCAGTCTTTGACCGATACCCCCTGTACATAGCCTTGCTAGTTATTTTATTATTGCTCTTTAATAATTTGTTATTTTTCAATTTTCTTATTTATTTATTTTTTACTTCAGTTAATTTTAGTAAGGAATTCTTAACACTTATTTTTCATGAAACTGCATTGTTTGTTAAGGGCTTGTAAGTTAGCATTTAACTGTAAGGTCTACTTCACCTGTTGTATTCGGTACATGTGACAAATACAATTTGATTTGAATATTTGACTGAATATGTACAGGGTTTTACAACCTTTGTCTGGAATAAAAGCGGCAAATTAAACACTAAACAACATCCTATGACAAAGTCCAAAGGTGCCACCTCCCACTCCTACTGCTGGGTGTAATCATTAATCCAAACGGTTCCAAAAAACGAGAGATTCTATTGGACAGATTAAGGTAGGTCCCGCCCCGTTTCGTTCCGTTTACGAAAAGTTTTGCAACAGAATCGGGATAATGACGACACCCCTGTTAACACTAATGTTCCCCTGGCGAATGTTTGCGGAAGTGGAAACTTGAACAAATAAACAGTTCAATGAATCATCTCTGTTGTATGCGAGATACACTCAACGTTTTCAATGATCTCGTTATTTGCGTCGTTGGTTTACAATGAATGTGTCAAAAATCAGCAACACACATTGACGAGTAATTTAGTTATTTATTCTGCCCTCCCAAAACAACTGGAAACACGTGAGCTGACCTACCACGTCGTCGTCAGCTGAGACAGGCGACATGGCGACTCCAGCGGGTTTCAAGGTGCTGAGAATTAATATATATATATTTGCTTTGTTTTGTTCGCATTGTCAACGGATCATGTTGTCCTGTGAGGTTTTGTAAATAGTTTAACCGAAAACAGTTGACTAGAAGTTGAACAAAAACATTGTCGACACTTGACAACTAACAAGGTTAGTTAGTAGAAGTTGCCTGTCCAGTTGGCAGAGTAGTGCAGATTCATGTTGAAACGGTCATAAGAAGTTACTTGTAAAAACCTTGAACCTGTCGACTTCCAGAATTACCAACAGGCTCATGTTGTTCGCTTTCATAGTGACAAGTCGAGCTAACTTATTGTACAAACAAACATGCAAAACAGTTTAAAAGTTGTCAGGAAGTTGGTTGAGCCAGCTACCTAGTTAGCCACAACATCACATTTCTGAAAAGGTAGAAAGGTGAAAGAATGTGAAATTGGTCAATGTTCAAATAGCAAAATGATAAACAATACAGCCAACGTATCCCATTACATTGTCACATGGACATAGCACTTGATTTGGATGAAGTTAGCTAGGTACTCTAGCCCTATTTGTTTACCAAGTCTCCAACAACAACAACATAATGAGTTGTATTCATCTCTGAATGCGTTTCCCTCGTTCTCTCTCAGGTTCTATATGAGCATGATGGAGTTTTTATACACACCAACCCAGAAAGGAGTGAGGAGCAGGATTCTCTGACTTCAGGATCCCTGCGTGTCCTGGACCAGGTATGTCGATATTGGAACGACAGAATGAGATGAGATCCTTCCCTTGTTATGATGTCCACAGATCAGACTGAACATTCCTTCTCGTCATTTCTACCAGGATGGAGACATAGTGCTGGAATATAAACCCATGGAGGATGTTGACCACTCTGCCATGCTGTGTGCTGCCAAGGTTAGACTTTATTTACATATCATTTGATAATAATATTCCATGTTTCAGGTCATCATAAACAAAGTGTACACATATTCAAATACTAACTAGATTACTCTGATCAATCTTACTGGTACATTCATGTAGAAAAACTGCTCATTGGCGTTTGGCCACAACTGTTGTCTGGTGCTGATAATTTTATTTGACCTTTATTTAACCAGGCAAGTCAGTTAAGAACACATTCTTATTTTCAATGACGGCCTGGGAACAGTGGGTTAACTGCCTGTTCAGGGGCAGAACGACAGATCAGTACCTTGTCAGCTCGGGGGTTTGAACTTGCAACCTTCCGGTTACTAGTCCAACGCTCTAACCACTAGGCCGCCCCATAATACAGACACAGTGCAATTTGTTTAACATGGAAATAGCTGTTCTATCAGTCAGCCTACAGTAGCAGCCAATGTGTGGTGTTCAATGTAGACCTACATTTCATGAGACCTTTGAGAAAAAAACCACACGCAGGGCTTGACGTGAACCTGTTTATCCACTTGTCCTTCAGACCAGGAGGTGACTGGCAATGGTGTTTGATGCAAGAAACCACTTAAAATACAATGAATTATTATTCTGACATTATTACAGGGAATTAGACAAATTATACTACCTTCTGCCTATTGGATACTTGTATTATTCAAGCCTGTCTCAAAATACAACGCTGGCCCTTTAAGACAAAAACAAAAGCCCTTTACCTGACTCACCTTTCAAAGATTTCTAGAAATGTACATGTTTGGTGGTCTTGTGGGAAGCAATCACTCCCCTATTGCTGACTGCAGCTGACCTATCACTGGGCTAATACCAACGTAATTAGAACAGTAAAACTAAATGTTTTGTCATACCCGTGGTATACGGTCTGATATACCACAGCTGTCAGCCAATCAGCATCCAGGGCTGGTTGTGTGTGTATAGGCCTACTGCAGCTCTGAGTGGTTATGCCACCGGTCTGTGTAGAGTACGGGCTGAGTGGTGCCTGTCAATGCAATAGAATCATACACCGACGCGTTCTGACTACAACAACATCTCTTGAATAGTTAGTTTTGTTTCGGTATGTTGCGTTGAAAGTGGCTAATAACGCATTGACTCGATCACAATTAGTTTTGTTGCGTTGGAAGTGGCTAATAACTCATTGACTCGATCACAATTAGTTTTGTTGCGTTGGAAGTGGCTAATAACTCATTGACTCGATCACAATTAGTTTTGTTGCGTTGGAAGTAGCTAATAACTCATTGACTCGATCACAAATAGTTTTGTTGCATTGAAAGTGGCTAACGCATTGACTCGATCACAATTAGTTTTGTTGCGTTGGAAGTAGCTAATAACTCATTGACTCGATCACAATTAGTTTTGTTGCGTTGGAAGTAGCTAATAACTCATTGACTCGATCACAATTAGTTTTGTTGCGTTGGAAGTAGCTAATAACTCATTGACTCGATCACAATTAGTTTTGTTGCGTTGGAAGTAGCTAATAACTCATTGACTCGATCACAATTAGTTTTGTTGCGTTGGAAGTAGCTAATAACTCATTGACTCGATCACAATTAGTTTTGTTGCGTTGGAAGTAGCTAATAACTCATTGACTCGATCACAATTAGTTTTGTTGCGTTGGAAGTAGCTAATAACTCATTGACTCGATCACAATTAGTTTTGTTGCGTTGGAAGTAGCTAATAACTCATTGACTCGATCACAATTCCCACAGTAAAGGGAAACGTTGATAGTGTTAACTAAAGGGGGGAAACCTCTATAAAGTGTAGTGAAGTTCAATCTGGTGTTTCTCTGCACGGTGTCCGCACAGCTTAAAGGGAACATTAGTCAGGATTATGGTGACAACACTCCACATTTTTATATGTTGGCTTGGCTGTATCCATGGTGACACATCTGTTGTCTTGAGAGCTCGACGACGACTGTCAAATCACAGTCTGGCTCCAATCACCTTGGTCATGTGACAGCAGCATCGCTTCATGTTTCCTGACTCTGTTTCTCTGCTGCACTAGAGTGCGGATGTTCTAGTGATCTCTGACTGAAATAAAAACCTTTGAGAGCGGACATGCGACAGGAAACCGAAGCCCAGAAGTATATCCTGATTCCTGAATCTAAAATGGTTCATCCCGGTCGTGATGAAAACACATAGCTGGCTCATCTCTTCATGGAAACTATAACTCTCCTCTCTCTACCAGCCACTCAGGACAGATGTCTGTCAGTTAGGTTCTCTGTGGAGGAAAAAAAAAGATCCCTTATTCTCTTTCTCTGTCAAAACCGGTTTAATTTGAATAGCCTCTCATAGTATTTCCAGCCTTTGCTGTATTTATTTGTACCACTACCTACCCAGCCAGAACTATGTACTGTATATACATAGTACAACATTTTGGGGTCACTTAGACATTTCTGAAAAACAGCAGATAAAAAAAAAAGTAATATCTACATTGGCGTACAGAGGAGCATTATCAGCAATCATCACTCCTGTGTTCCAATGGCACGTTATGTAGCTAATTCAAGTTTATACTTTCAAAAGGGTAATTGATCATTAGAAAACCCCTTTTCACAGAACAGTGCAAACGGAGGCCCCGGTGCATAACTGAGCAAAAGGGCAAGTACATTTGTGTCTAGTTTGAGAAACAGACGCCTCACAAGTCCTCAACTGGCAGCTTCATTAAATAGTACCTGCAAAACACCAGTCTCAACGTCAACAGTGAAGAGGCGACTCCGGGATGCTGGCCTTCTAGGCAGAGTTGCGAAAAAGAAAGCCATATCTCAGACTGGCCAATTAAAAATAAAAGATTGAGATGGACAAAAGAACACAGACACTGGACCGAGGAAGATTTGGAAAAAAAGTGTTATGGTCAGACAAATCTGAGTTTGAGGTGTTAGGATCATAAAGAAGAACATTCATGAGATGCAGAAAAGATGCTTGATGCCATCTATCAAGCATGGTGGAGGCAATGTGATGGTCTGGGGGTGCTTTGGTGGTGGTAAAGTGGGAGATTTGTACAGGTTAAAGGGATCTTGAAGAAGGAAGGTTATCACTCTATTTTGCAACGCCATGTCCACCCTGTGGACGGCGCTTAATTGGAGCCAATTTCCTCCTACAACAGGACAATGACCCAAAGCACAGCTCCAAACTATGCAAGAACTATCTAGGGAAGAAGCAGTCCGCTGGTATTCTGTCTATAATGGAGTGTCCAGCACAGTCACTGGATCTCAACCCTATTGACTGTTGTGAGAGCAGCTTGACCGTATGGTATTTAAGAACGGCCCATCAAGCCAATCCAACGGGTGGGAGGTGCTTCAGGAAGCATGGGGGTGAAATCTCTTCAGATTACCTCAACACATTGACAACTAGAATGCCAAAGGTCTGCAAGGCTGTAATGGCTGCAAATGGAGGATTCTTTGACGAAAGCAGAGTTTGAAGGACACAATTATTATTTAAATTAAAATTCATTATTTATAACCTTGTCAACGTCTTGACTATATTTCCTGTTCATTTTGCAACTCATTTCAGGTGTTTTCATGGAAAACAAGGTCATTTCTACACGACCCCAAACTTTTGAACAGTATTGTAGATAGTACAGTATATGGGTAGGTGTGTGTACTGTATGTAGATAGTACAGTATATGGGTAGGTGTGTGTACTGTATGTAGACGGTACAGTATATGGGTAGGTGTGTGTACTGTATGTAGACGGTACAGTATATGGGTAGGTGTGTGTACTGTATGGAGATGGTACAGTATATGGGTAGGTGTGTGTACTGTATGGAGATGGTACAGTATATGGGTAGGTGTGTGTACTGTATGGAGATGGTACAGTATATGGGTAGGTGTGTGTACTGTATGGAGACGGTACAGTATATGGGTAGGTGTGTGTACTGTATGGAGATGGTACAGTATATGGGTAGGTGTGTGTACTGTATGGAGACGGTACAGTATATGGGTAGGTGTGTGTACTGTATGGAGACGGTACAGTATATGGGTAGGTGTGTGTACTGTATGGAGACGGTACAGTATATGGGTAGGTGTGTGTACTGTATGGAGACGGTACAGTATATGGGTAGGTGTGTGTACTGTATGGAGATGGTACAGTATATGGGTAGGTGTGTGTACTGTATGGAGATGGTACAGTATATGGGTAGGTGTGTGTACTGTATGGAGATGGTACAGTATATGGGTAGGTGTGTGTACTGTATGGAGATGGTACAGTATATGGGTAGGTGTGTGTACTGTATGGAGATGGTACAGTATATGGGTAGGTGTGTGTACTGTATGGAGATGGTACAGTATATGGGTAGGTGTGTGTACTGTATGGAGATGGTACAGTATATGGGTAGGTGTGTGTACTGTATGGAGATGGTACAGTATATGGGTAGGTGTGTGTACTGTATGGAGATGGTACAGTATATGGGTAGGTGTGTGTACTGTATGGAGATGGTACAGTATATGGGTAGGTAGTACAGTATATGGGTGAGTCTGAGTATACCTGTATTCTCTCTCCCAGGAGTCTAGCTCTGTGTTTGAATGGGGCCAGAGGCACCAGGGCGGGAGCCAAGACCCAGGAGACAAGCCTACCAGGCAGGTGGAGCACCAGCTGAGCTGTGAGACAGAATGGGACATGGTTCACACTGTTCAGTTCAGGAAGAAACCCAGCAACCATGAAGGTGAGTGGAAGAGAACACCCTAGAACACAGCAGGACACCCTCGAACACAGCAGGACACCCTCGAACACAGCAGGACACCCTCGAACACAGCAGGACACCCTAGAACACAGCAGGACACCCTAGAGCACAGCAGGACACCCTAGAGCACAGCAGGACACCCTAGAACACAGCAGAACAGAGTAGGCCCGGGTAGGCCACAGTAGAATGGCCATTGATTTGACCTTTTTCTTTAGTCAGGGAAAGTCATGGAGAACATATCAATGTTTTAGCATCATCATGCTTCCTCTATGGAGAGACAAATGTCACTATTCCTTACCTGTCCAGCTGATATATTGTCATTACCTGGAACCTACTGCAATGAGATATGTCCGGTTTCTTTGAACTGTTAAAGTCTCGTACGGGAACCGCAATGTCTAGCACTGGAACTGCAATGTCTAGCACTGGAACCGCAATGTCTAGCACTGGAACCGCAATGTCTAGCACTAGAACCGCAATGTCTAGCACTGGAACCGCAATGTCTAGCACTGGAACCGCAATGTCTAGCACTGGAACCGCAAGGTCTAGCACGGGAACCGCAATGTCTAGCACGGGAACCGCAAGGTCTAGCACTGGGACCGCAACGTCTAGCACGGGAACCGCAAGGTCTAGCACTGGGACCGCAATGTCTAGCACGGGAACCGCAATGTCTAGTACTGGAACCGCAATGTCTAGTACTGGAACCGCAATGTCTAGTACTGGAACCGCAATGTCTAGTACTGGAACCGCAATGTCTAGCACGGGAACCGCAATGTCTAGCACGGGAACCGCAATGTCTAGCACGGGAAGCGCAATGTCTAGCACGGGAAGCGCAATGTCTAGCACGGGAACCGCAATGTCTAGCACGGGAACCGCAATGTCTAGCACGGGAATCGCAATGTCTAGCACGGGAACCGCAATGCAACATAATTGTTGTTCTTGGCCTTGCCGTTCTGTGGTTCTTCCTGGTAAGACTTAACCTTGTTAAGCGTGCAGCGGTCTAGCACGCTAGCATATATACAGTATATTTCTCTCTCTTCCTCCTCTCTGGCTGGTCTCTCTCATATATACAGTATATTTCTCTCTCTCCTCTCTGGCTGGTCTCTCTCATATATACAGTATATTTCTCTCTCTCCTCTCTGGCTGGTCTCTCTCATATATACAGTATATTTCTCTCTCTCTCCTCTCTGGCTGGTCTCTCTCATATACAGTATATTTCTCTCTCTCTCTCCTCTCTGGCTGGTCTCTCTCATATATACAGTATATTTCTCTCTCTCCTCTCTGGCTGGTCTCTCTCATATATACAGTATATTTCTCTCTCTCTCTCCTCTCTGGCTGGTCTCTCTCAAATATATACAGTGTATTTCTCTCTCTCCTCTCTGGCTGGTCTCTCTCATATATATACAGTGTATTTCTCTCTCTCTCTCTGGCTGGTCTCTCTCATATACAGTATATTTCTCTCTCTGGCTGGTCTCTCTCATATATATACAGTATATTTCTCTCCCTCCTCTCACGCTGGTCTCTCTCATATATACAGTATATTTCTCTCCTCTCTGGCTGGTCTCTCTCATATATACAGTATATTTCTCTCTCTCTCCCTCCTCTCTGGCTGGTCTCTCTCATATATACAGTATATTTCTCTCTCTCTCTCCCTCCTCTCTGGCTGGTCTCTCTCTCATATATACAGTATATTTCTCTCTCTCTCTCCCTCCTCTCTGGCTGGTCTCTCTCATATATACAGTATATTTCTCTCTCTCTCTCTCTCTCCTCTCTGGCTGGTCTCTCTCATATATACAGTATATTTCTCTCCCTCCTCTCTGGCTGGTCTCTCTCATATATACAGTATATTTCTCTCTCTCTCCCTCTCTGGCTGGTCTCTCTCATGTATACAGTATATTTCTCTCTCTCTCTGGCTGGTCTCTCTCATATATACAGTATATTTCTCTCTCTCTCCTCTCTGGCTGGTCTCTCATATATACAGTATATTTCTCTCTCTCTCCCTCCTCTCTGGCTGGTCTCTCTCATATATACAGTATATTTCTCTCTCTCTCTCCTCTCTGGCTGGTCTCTCTCATATATACAGTATATTTCTCTCTCTCTCTCCTCTCTGGCTGGTCTCTCTCATATATACAGTATATTTCTCTCTCTCTCTATCCTCTCTGGCTGGTCTCTCTCATATATATATATATATATATACAGTATATTTCTCTCTCTCTCTCCTCTCTGGCTGGTCTCTCTCATATATATATATATATATATATACAGTATATTTCTCTCTCTCTCTCTCCTCTCTGGCTGGTCTCTCTCATATATACAGTATATTTCTCTCTCTCTCCTCTCTCTCATATATACAGTATATTTCTCTCTGGCTGGTCTCTCTCATATATACAGTATATTTCTCTCTCTCTCTCCTCTCTGGCTGGTCTCTCTCATATATACAGTATATTTCTCTCTGGCTGGTCTCTCTCATATATACAGTATATTTCTCTCTCTCTCTCCTCTCTGGCTGGTCTCTCTCATATATATATATATATACAGTATATTTCTCTCTCTCTCCTCTCTGGCTGGTCTCTCTCATATATACAGTATATTTCTCTCTCTCTCTCCTCTCTGGCTGGTCTCTCTCATATATACAGTATATTTCTCTCTCCCTCCTCTCTGGCTGGTCTCTCATATATACAGTATATTTCTCTCTCTCTCTCCTCTCTGGCTGGTCTCTCTCATATATACAGTATATTTCTCTCTCTCTCTCCTCTCTGGCTGGTCTCTCTCATATATACAGTATTTCTCTCTGGCTGGTCTCTCTCATATATACAGTATATTTCTCTCTCTCTCTATCCTCTCTGGCTGGTCTCTCTCATATATACAGTATATTTCTCTCTGGCTGGTCTCTCTCATATATACAGTATATTTCTCTCTCTCTCTCCTCTCTGGCTGGTCTCTCTCATATATACAGTATATTTCTCTCTCTCTCTCCTCTCTGGCTGGTCTCTCTCATATATACAGTATATTTCTCTCTGGCTGGTCTCTCTCATATATACAGTATATTTCTCTCTCTCTCCTCTGTCTGGTCTCTCTCATATATACAGTATATTTCTCTCTCTCCCTCCTCTCTGGCTGGTGAGTGCAAGAGGACACCCTAGAACACAGCAGGACACCCTAGAACACAGCAGGACACCCTAGAGCACAGCAGGACACCCTAGAGCACAGCAGGACACCCTAGAGCACAGCAGGACACCCTAGAGCACAGCAGGACACCCTAGAGCACAGCAGGACACCCTAGAGCACAGCAGGACACCCTAGAGCACAGCAGGACACCCTAGAGCACAGCAGGACACCCTAGAGCACAGCAGGACACCCTAGAGCACAGCAGGACACCCTAGAGCACAGCAGGACACCCTAGAGCACAGCAGGACACCCTAGAGCACAGCAGGACACCCTAGAGCACAGCAGGACACCCTAGAGCACAGCAGGACACCCTAGAGCACAGCAGGACACCCTAGAGCACAGCAGGACACCCTAGAGCACAGCAGGACACCCTAGAGCACAGCAGGACACCCTAGAGCACAGCAGGACACCCTAGAGCACAGCAGGACACCCTAGAGCACAGCAGGACACCCTAGAGCACAGCAGGACACCCTAGAGCACAGCAGGACACCCTAGAGCACAGCAGGACACCCTAGAGCACAGCAGAACAGAGTAGGCCCGGGTAGGCCACAGTAGAATGGCCATTGATTTGACCTTTTTCTTTAGTCAGGGAAAGTCATGGAGAACATATCAATGTTTTAGCATCATCATGCTTCCTCTATGGAGAGACAAATGTCACTATTCCTTACCTGTCCAGCTGATATATTGTCATTACCTGGAACCTACTGCAATGAGATATGTCCGGTTTCTTTGAACTGTTAAAGTCTCGTACGGGAACCGCAATGTCTAGCACTGGAACTGCAATGTCTAGCACTGGAACTGCAATGTCTAGCACTGGAACCGCAATGTCTAGCACTGGAACCGCAATGTCTAGCACTGGAACCGCAATGTCTAGTACTGGAACCGCAATGTCTAGTACTGGAACCGCAATGTCTAGTAATGGAACCGCAATGTCTAGCACGGGAACCGCAATGTCTAGCACGGGAACCGCAATGTCTAGCACGGGAACCGCAATGTCTAGCACGGGAACCGCAATGTCTAGCACGGGAACCGCAATGTCTAGCACGGGAACCGCAATGTCTAGCACGGGAACCGCAATGTCTAGCACGGGAGCCGCAATGTCTAGCACGGGAACCGCAATGTCTAGCACGGGAACCGCAATGCAACATAATTGTTGTTCTTGGCCTTGCCGTTCTGTGGTTCTTCCTGGCAAGACTTAACCTTGTTAAGCGTGCAGCGGTCTAGCACGCTAGCATATATACAGTATATTTCTCTCTCTCTCTCTCCTCCCTGGCTGGTCTCTCTCATATATACAGTATATTTCTCTCTCTCTCTCCTCTCTGGCTGGTCTCTCTCATATATACAGTATATTTCTCTCTCTCTCTCCTCTCTGGCTGGTCTCTCTCATATACAGTATATTTATCTCTCTCTCTCCTCTCTGGCTGGTCTCTCTCATATATATATATATATATATATACAGTATATTTCTCTCTCTCTCTCCTCTCTGGCTGGTCTCTCTCATATATATACAGTATATTTCTCTCTCTCTCCTCTCTGGCTGGTCTCTCTCATATATACAGTATATTTCTCTCGCTCTCCTCTCTGGCTGGTCTCTCTCATATATACAGTACATTTCTCTCGCTCTCCTCTCTGGCTGGTCTCTCTCATATATACAGTATATTTCTCTCTCCCTCCTCTCTGGCTGGTCTCTCTCATATATACAGTATATTTGTCTCTCTCTCTTCCTCCTCTCTGGCTGGTCTCTCTCATATATACAGTATATTTCTCTCTCTCTCTCTCCTCTCTGGCTGGTCTCTCTCATATATACAGTATATTTCTCTCTCTCTCTCTCTCTCCTCTCTGGCTGGTCTCTCTCATATATACAGTATATTTCTCTCCCTCCTCTCTGGCTGGTCTCTCTCATATATACAGTATATTTCTCTCTCTCTCCCTCTCTGGCTGGTCTCTCTCATGTATACAGTATATTTCTCTCTCTCTCTCTCCTCTCTGGCTGGTCTCTCTCATATATACAGTATATTTCTCTCTCTCTCTCCTCTCTGGCTGGTCTCTCTCATATATACAGTATATTTCTCTCTCTCTCTATCCTCTCTGGCTGGTCTCTCTCATATATATATATATATATATATATACAGTATATTTCTCTCTCTCTCTCCTCTCTGGCTGGTCTCTCTCATATATATATATATATATATATACAGTATATTTCTCTCTCTCTCTCTCCTCTCTGGCTGGTCTCTCTCATATATACAGTATATTTCTCTCTCTCTCCTCTCTGGCTGGTCTCTCTCATATATACAGTATATTTCTCTCTGGCTGGTCTCTCTCATATATACAGTATATTTCTCTCTCTCTCTCCTCTCTGGCTGGTCTCTCATATATACAGTATATTTCTCTCGCTCTCCTCTCTGGCTGGTCTCTCTCATATATACAGTATATTTCTCTCTCTCTCTCCTCTCTGTCTGGTCTCTCTCATATATACAGTATATTTCTCTCTCTCCCTCCTCTCTGGCTGGTCTCTCTCATATATACAGTATATTTCTCTCTCTCTCTCTCTCCTCTCTGGCTGGTCTCTCTCATATATATATATATATATATATACAGTATATTTCTCTCTCTCCCTCCTCTCTGGCTGGTCTCTCATATATACAGTATATTTCTCTCTCTCCCTCCTCTCTGGCTGGTCTCTCTCATATATACAGTATATTTCTCTCTCTCTCTCCTCTCTGGCTGGTCTCTCTCATATATACAGTATATTTCTCTCTCTCTCTCCTCTCTGGCTGGTCTCTCTCATATATACAGTATATTTCTCTCTCTCTCTCTCCCTCCTCTCTGGCTGGTCTCTCTCATATATACAGTATATTTCTCTCTGGCTGGTCTCTCTCATATATACAGTATATTTCTCTCTCTCTCTCCTCTCTGGCTGGTCTCTCATATATACAGTATATTTCTCTCTCTCCTCTGGCTGGTCTCTCTCATATATACAGTATATTTCTCTCTCTCTCTTCCTCCTCTCTGGCTGGTCTCTCTCATATATACAGTATATTTCTCTCTCTCCCTCCTCTCTGGCTGGTCTCTCTCATATATACAGTATATTTCTCTCTCTCTCTCCTCTCTGGCTGGTCTCTCTCATATATACAGTATATTTCTCTCTCTCTCTCCTCTCTGGCTGGTCTCTCTCATATATACAGTATATTTCTCTCTCTCCTCTGGCTGGTCTCTCTCATATATACAGTATATTTGTCTCTCTCTCTTCCTCCTCTCAGGCTGGTCTCTCTCATATATACAGTATATTTCTCTCTCTCTCTCCTCTCTGGCTGGTCTCTCTCATATATACAGTATATTTCTCTCTCTCTCTCCTCTCTGGCTGGTCTCTCTCATATATACAGTATATTTCTCTCTCTCTCCCTCCTCTCTGGCTGGTCTCTCTCATATATACAGTATATTTCTCTCTCTTCCTCCTCTCAGGCTGGAATTCCAAAACACCTCTCCTCTTTACGTCCGGAAGCTGCTTTAGCAGAGCGACCATGATTAAGTTGGTTGGAGGAGAGGAGACTAATTGCTTCACTTTTCCCACAGTACGATCAATCTTCTCCAGCAGGCCCTTGGGGGATTAATCAGGCCTCCTGCTACTTCCTGCTCTGCAGACATTTAAATGTCAAGCGAGTCAAATTAAAAAGCATTACACATGGATCTATTCAACTATAGATGAAGTGTGGCATGCGCGTTGTGCTGCTTGTCTCTCTACATTAGGAAAACCCCTAGCGAGAATACACACACATACTCTAATCTGTGTGTGAGTAAATGTGTAGTGTTGTGTATCTAAACCCCCCTCTCTCCATCTCTCCCCCCATCCACCACCGTCACCTCATTGTGTGTTTCTGTGTATATCCTGTCTCCAACCCCCCCTCTCCCACCCCCTCCATCTCCACCTCCCTCACCTCATTGTGTGTTTCTGTGTATATCCTGTCTCTAACCCCCCCTCTCCATCTCCCTCACCTCATTGTGTGTTTCTGTGTATATCCTGTCTCTAAACCCCCCTCTCCACCTCCCACCTCCCTCACCTCATTGTGTGTTTCTGTGTATATCCTGTCTCTAACCCCCCCCTCTCCATCTCCCTCACCTCATTGTGTGTTTCTGTGTATATCCTGTATCTAAACCCCCCTCCACCTCCCTCACCTCATTGTGTGTTTCTGTGTATATCCTGTATCTAAACCCCCCCTCCACCTCCCTCACCTCATTGTGTGTTTCTGTGTATATCCTGTATCTAAACCCCCTCCCTCTCCACCTCCCTCACCTCATTGTGTGTTTCTGTGTATATCCTGTATCTAAACTCCCCCCATCCACCTCCCTCACCTCATTGTGTGTTTCTGTGTATATCCTGTATCTAAACCCCCCTCCACCTCCCTCACCTCATTGTGTGTTTCTGTGTATATCCTGTATCTAAACCCCCATCCACCTCCCTCACCTCATTGTGTGAGGACATGTGTATATCCTGTCTCTAAACCCCCTCTCTCTATCCCCCTCCATCTCCTTCTCCCTCACCTCATTGTGTGTTTCTGTGTATATCCTGTCTCTAAACCCCCCTCTCCACCTCCCTCACCTCATTGTGTGTTTCTGTGTATATCCTGTCTCTAAACCCCCCTCTCCACCTCCCTCACCTCATTGTGTGTTTCTGTGTATATCCTGTATCTAAACCCCCTCTCCACCTCCCTCACCTCATTGTGTGTTTCTGTGTATATCCTGTATCTAAACCCCCCCCTCCACCTCCCTCACCTCATTGTGTGTTTCTGTGTATATCCTGTATCTAAACCCCCCCCACCTCCTTCACCTCATTGTGTGTTTCTGTGTATATCCTGTATCTAACCCCCCCCTCCACCTCCCTCACCTCATTGTGTGTTTCTGTGTATATCCTGTCTCTAAACCCCCCTCTCCACCTCCCTCACCTCATTGTGTGTTTCTGTGTATATCCTGTCTCTAAACCCCCCTCTCTCTCCAGGTGCTCCTCCTCAACCCGCTCCACCTCCCTCACCTCATTGTGTGTTTCTGTGCATATCTTGTCTCTAAACCCCTCTCCCTCTCTCTCCAGGTGCTCCTCCTCAACCCGCTCCACCTCCCTCACCTCATTGTGTGTTTCTGTGCATATCTTGTCTCTAAACCCCTCTCCCTCTCTCTCCAGGTGCTCCTCCTCAACCCGCTCCCATCCCAGAGAAGAGTAAGGTTTCCCGGCTGTTCTTCCGTCTCAGTGACCTGGCCTCGGTCAGGGTGAAGGAGGAGGGCTGGTCCTACTTGGTGTTCACCCTCAGAGACCACAACATGGGGGTTGAGCTGCCTGCCCTACACTTTCACCAGGGGGGTAGTGACGTCTTCCTGGACTGTCTCAGGAAGTACATGCTGCTGACAGAGTACGTAGACCAGACAGTACATATACATGCTGCTGACAGAGTACGTAGACCAGACAGTACATATACATGCTGCTGACAGAGTACGTAGACCAGACAGTACATATACATGCTGCTGACAGAATACGTAGACCAGACAGTACATATACATGCTGCTGACAGTACGTAGACCAGACAGGACGTAGACCAGACAGTATATATACATGCTGCTGACAGTACGTAGACCAGACAGGACGTAGACCAGACAGTACATATACATGCTGCTGACAGTACGTAGACCAGACAGTACATATACATGCTGCTGACAGTACATAGACCAGACAGTATATATACATGCTGCTGACAGTACGTAGACCAGACAGTACATATGTAGACCAGACAGTACATATGTAGACCAGACAGTACATATGTAGACCAGACAGTACATATGTAGACCAGACAGTACATATGTAGACCAGACAGTACATATGTAGACCAGACAGTACATATGTAGACCAGACAGTACATATACATGCTGCTGACAGTACGTAGACCAGACATTACATATACATGCTGCTGACAGAATACGTAGACCAGACAGTACATATGTAGACCAGACAGTACATATGTAGACCAGACAGTACATATGTAGACCAGACAGTACATATGTAGACCAGACAGTACATATGTAGACCAGACAGTACATATACATGCTGCTGACAGAGTATGTAGACCAGACAGTACATATGTAGACCAGACAGTACGTAGACCAGACAGTACATATGTAGACCAGACAGTACGTAGACCAGACAGTACATATACATGCTGCTGACAGTACGTAGACCAGACAGTACATATACATGCTGCTGACAGTACATAGACCAGACAGTACATATACATGCTGCTGACAGTACGTAGACCAGACAGTATATATACATGCTGCTGACAGTACATAGACCAGACAGTACATATACATGCTGCTGACAGTACGTAGACCAGACAGTACATATACATGCTGCTGACAGTACATGGACCAGACAGTACATATACATGCTGCTGACAGAATACGTAGAGCAGGGCGAGGGAGCGGGGGCTGGGCGAGGAGCGGGGGCTGGGCGCGGGGGCTGGGCGAGGGGGCTGGGCGAGGGGCGGGGGAGTGGGGGCTGGGCGAGGGAGGGGGCTGGGCGAGTCTAATACAACTTAATTCACATGTTCAAAAATAGTAAAAAAAAAAAAAAAAACTTTAGCAATGGAACAGCCAGGGAATAGTGTTGTATGTATTGCCTCTGGTAACACTGGGTATGTGGTGATCTTTGTGTTCCTCAAAGGACCACTATCCTATGTCAGCCAAGGCCCAAGCCCAGTCCCACGGTGAACACAATTACAGGTTAAACAGACAGTCACTAGTGGACCGAGCAGAGCAATCACGCCCCGGACAGACACACTCCAGAACACACTGCGCTCTAGAATTGAAAGTCAAGTCTTTCCCATTGCTGGAGACGATTGCTTTCAGGAAAGTATGACCCCCCCCCCCCCCCCCCCCCCTCAGCCAAATGTAGCCTATTCTGCTGTAAAAAATAAATAAAAAACAGTGACCCGGTGCCCACACACCAGGTGGTCTGGTTAGTTCTGTGGCCGCATGTGAAGAGGCATTAAGTCTGACGCCGTGTCCCAAATGGCACCCCATTCCCTATATAGTGCTCTACTTTTGACCAGAGTCCTATGTGCCCCGGTAGAAAGTAGTGCACTATATAGGGAATAGGGTGCCGTTTTGGTACACATCCTGAAAGTGGTTTCTGTTCTGCTTCCACTCTGCCAGGTTCAGTTTAAAACATAAATAAAATGAATGCATTTTTATTTGTCACCTGCTTTCGTAAACAACAGGCAGGTTTAGACGAGCTTTGAAATGCTTACTTTAAGGCTTCCCTTTTCCAGCAATGTAGAGAGAAAGATACAACTCTCTGCTCCTATCCCCCCTGGGGGTTCCTCCTATCCCCCCTGGGGGTTCCTCCTATCCCCCCTGGGGGTTCCTCCTATCCCCCTGGGGTTCCTCCTATCCCCTGTGGGTTCCTCCTATCTCCCCACTGTGGGTTCCTCCTATCCCCCTGTGGGTTCCTCCTATCTCCCCTGTGGGTTCCTCCTATCTCCCCTGTGGGTTCCTCCTATCTCCCCTGTGGGTTCCTCCTATCTCCCCTGTGGGTTCCTCCTATCTCCCCTGTGGGTTCCTCCTATCTCCCCTGTGGGTTCCTCCTATCTCCCCTGTGGGTTCCTCCTATCTCCCCTGTGGGTTCCTCCTATCTCCCCTGTGGGTTCCTCCCTATCCCCCCCCTGGGGTTCCTCCCTATCCCCCCTGGGTTCCTCCCTATCCTCCTATCCCCCCCGGGGGTTCCTCCTATCCCCCCCGGGGGTTCCTCCTATCCCCCCCGGAGGTTCCTCCTATCCCCCCCGGGGGTTCCTCCTATCCCCCCTGTGGGTTCCTCCTATCCCCCCTGTGGGTTCCTCTCTGCTGCTATCCCCCCTGTGGGTTCCTCTCTGCACCTTTGTTAGCAGATATAATGGCCAGAAAGAGAGGTTAAACTGTTGCGTTTGATGGTAAATTAAGTGGGTGTTGGTGTAATTCCTAAATTCACCACTAGAGGGCTTCAGGTTCTATGGAAGTCAGTCCATTCAGTTGCAGTCAAATATATTAATATCACTACACAATTCACTATTTCTTCTAACATATGTCAAAATACACCAATCGAATGGTGTTCACACATTTATTTGTTTGATTTACAACTGGCACAGGACCCCCAAAAAATGTGACCTAAACTGAAATTTGGGGCTCCCGAACGACGCAGCGGTCTAAGGTACTGCATCTCAGTGCAAGAGGCGTCACTACATTCCCTGGTTCGAAATCCAGGTTGTATAACATCCGGTTGTGATTTGAGAGTCCCACAGGGCGGCGCACAATTGGATTTTTCACTTCCAACTAAAAAATGTTCTGGACCAAATTATTCAAAATTCTAATTACTTTGGTTGGAGGCAAGTAATTCTCTGCAAGTGTAATTCATCCTACTTGTAGTAAGTTGCAGGTGCCTAAAGTGTAATTCATCCTACTTGTAGTAAGTTCCAGGTGCCTACAGTGTAATTTATCCTACTTGTTGTAAGTTTCAGGTGCCTACAGTTTAATATGTCCTACTTGTTGTAAGTTTCAGGTGCCTACAGGGTAATTTATCCTACTTGTTGCAGGTGCCTACAGGGTCATTTATCCAACTTGTTGCAGGTGCCCACAGTGTAATTCATCCTACTTGTAGTAAGTTGCAGGTGCCTACAGTGTAATTTATCCTACTTGTAGTAAGTTGCAGGTGCCTACAGTTTAATATGTCCTACTTGTTGTAAGTTGCAGGTGCCTACAGTGTAATTTATCCTACTTGTAGTAAGTTGCAGGTGCCTACAGTGTAATTTATCCTACTTGTAGTAAGTTGCAGGTGCCTACAGTTTAATATGTCCTACTTGTTGTAAGTTGCAGGTGCCTACAGTGTAATTTATCCTACTTGTTGTAAGTTGCAGGTGCCTACAGTGTAATTTATCCTACTTGTTGTACGTTGCAGGTGCCTACAGGGTAAAAATGGCCGTTCAACCAGTGTTGAAAAGCATCAGTAGTACTTCATCACATCAGTAGTACTTCATCACATCAGTAGTATTTAATCACATCAGTAGTATTTAATCACATCAGTAGTATTTAATCACATCAAATGTCATTTGTCACATGCTTCGCAAACAACAGGTGTAGACGAACAGTGAAATGCTTCCTGACGGGGCCCTTTACCAACAACGCAGAGTTAAACATAAATGTAGACTGACACGAGGTAAAAGTACACAGTGAGTAAAGATAACATGGCTATATACAGGAAGTACCAGGTAATAACATGGCTATATACAGGAAGTACCAGGTAATAACATGGCTATATACAGGAACTATTCTGATAGTATACGTATGGAGCATTCAGACCCTTTGACTTTTTCCACATTTTGTTACGTTACAGCCTTATTCTAATATGGATTCACTTTTTATTTTCTCTCCCTCATCAATCTACACACAATGCCCCATAATGACATCACAATGCCCCGTAATGACATCACAATGCCCCGTAATGACATCACAATGCCCCATAATGACATCACAATGCCCCATAATGACATCACAATGCCCCATAATGACATCACAATGCCCCAAAATGACAAAGCAGTAAGTTTTTTTTAGATTTATTTTTTCAAATGTATTAAAAATTCAAAATATAATTTACGTAAGTTTTCAGACCCTTTACACAGTACTTTGTTGAAGCACTTTTTGTCAGTGATTACAGCCTTGACTCTTCTTGGGCATGACGCTACAAGATTGGCCCAACTGTATTTGGGGAGTTTCTCCGATTCTTCTCTGCAGATCCTCTCAAGTTCTGTCAGGTTGGATGGGAAGTGTCGCTGCAGAGATATTTTCAGGTTTCTCCAGAGATGTTCAATCGGGTTCAAGTCTGGGCTCTGGCAGGGCCACTAAAGGACATTCAGAGACTTGTCCCGAAGCCACTCCTGTGTTGTCTTGGCTGCGTGCTTAGGGTCGTTGTCCTGTTGGAAGGTGAACCTTCGTCCCAGTCTGAGGTCCTCAGTGCTCTGGAGCAGGTTTTCATCAAGGATCTCTCTGTACTTTGCTCCGTTTATCTTTCTCTCGATCCGGACTAGTCTCCCAGTCACTGCCACTGAAAAACAGCCCCACAGCATGTTGCTACCACCACTATGCTTCACCGTAGGGATGATGCCAGGTTTCCTCCAGACGTGACGCTTGGCATTCAGGCCAAGGAGTTCAATCTCGGTTTCCTCAGACCAGAGAATCTTGTTGGAGAGTCCTTTAGGTGTCTTTTGGCAAACTCCAAGTCTTGTGCCTTTTACTGTGGAATGGATTCCGTCTGGCCTGATTGGTGGAGTGCTGCAGAGATGGTTGTCCTTCTGGAAGGTTCTCCCAAGAGTGTTGGTGGTTAAAAAATTATTGGGAATCTTCAATCCTGCAGAAATGTTTTGGTACCCTTCCCCAGATCTGTGCCTCGACACAATCCTGTCTCGAGCTCTAAGGACAATTCCTCCCACTTCATGGCTTGGTTTTTGCTCTGACATGCACTGTCAACTGTGGGACCTTATATAGACAGGTGTGTGCCTTTCCAAATGTCCAATCAATTGAATTCACCACAGGTGGACTCCAATCAAGTTGTAAAAACATCTCAAGGATGATCAATGGAAACAGGATTAATCCGAGCTCAATTTCGAGTCTCATAGCAAAGGGTCTGAATACCAATGTAAATAAGGCATTTCCGTTTATTACATTTTAAGGCATTTGCAAACATAAAAAAAACAACTTTTTTCTTTGTCATTATGGGGTTGTGTGTGTAGATTAGTGAGTCTTTTTGGTTTCTTTAATCCATTTTAGAATAAGGCTTTAATGTAACAGAATGTGGAGAGAGAGTAATCAAGGGGTCGGAATACTTTCCAAATGCACTGTATGTCCCTTATGAGTACCGGTAGCCTCATTTAATTCACATGATTATTATTGACGATCTCATCAACTGGTGTTACTGCTGATGTTGTTGACAACGTATTATGTTTTATGAAGGCGTGACTGTATCACATCACAATATTGATGTGAACGTGTCTTATTGGCCAGCGCTCAGTCTACACTGTTTGGTACAGTAACCAGGACTGTGTTGACTCAGGGGTAGAGGTTTTAACAGACTACAGGACCTGACATCTCTGAAAGGACACTACAGGGTTTGTCTGTTTGGTACAGTAACCAGGACTGTGTTGACTCGGGTAGAGGTTTTAACAGACTACAGGACCTGACATCTCTGAAAGGACACTACAGGGTTTGTCTGTTTGGTACAGTAACCAGGACTGTGTTGACTCAGGGGTAGAGGTTTTAACAGACTACAGGACCTGACATCTCTGAAAGGACACTACAGGGTTTGTCTGTTTGGTACAGTAACCAGGACTGTGTTGACTCAGGGGTAGAGGTTTTAACAGACTACAGGACCTGACATCTCTGAAAGGACACTACAGGGTTTGTCTGTTTGGTACAGTAACCAGGACTGTGTTGACTCAGGGGTAGAGCTTTTAACAGACTACAGTACCTGACATCTCTGAAAGGACACTACAGGGTTTGTCTGTTTGGTACAGTAACCAGGACTGTGTTGACTCAGGGGTAGAGCTTTTAACAGACTACAGTACCTGACATCTCTGAAAGGACACTACAGGGTTTGTCTGTTTTGGTTTTGTGTTCAGTTGTTTGTTTCATGATTTCCCGACACATTGATTACTTCCCCATAAGGAGTAGAAAGGGGTGTGGTCCCGTTTGTTTCACCATCTACTGTGACAGGGAATAGGGCTCTGGTCTAATGTAGTAAACAGGGAATAGGGCTCTGGTCTAATGTAGTGTAGTAAACAGGGAACAGGGCTCTGGTCTAATGTAGTGTAGTAAACAGGGAATAGGGCTCTGGTCTAATGTAGTGTAGTAAACAGGGAATAGGGCTGTGGTCTAATGTAGTGTAGTAAACAGGGAATAGGGCTGTGGTCTAATGTAGTAAACAGGGAATAGGGCTCTGGTCTAATGTAGTGTAGTAAACGGGGAATAGGGCTCTGGTCTAATGTAGTGTAGTGTAGTAAACAGGGAATAGGGCTCTGGTCTAATGTAGTGTAGTAAACAGGGAATAGGGTACCATTTGAGAGACAGCCCAGTCTCAGCCCTTTATGTGTCCAACAGAATCACATAACTGTCTGTTCATCTATCAGGTGTTTTGTTACAGTTTCTCAGTGGCCTTTAGCAACGGTTTCCCCTCTCTGGTAGTAATAATACCCGCTGTCACACCGTGCCTGTGTCCCAAACACCACACTATCCCCTGTATAGAGGGGCTCTGGTAGTAATAATACCCGCTGTCACACCGTGTCTGTGTCCCAAACCCCACACTATCCCCTGTATAGAAGGGTCTCTGGTAGGAGTTAGTGCTCTATATATGGGATCGGGTGCCATTTGGGACGATAATAACCGCTGTCACACCGTGTCTGTGTCCCAAACCCCACACTATCCCCTGTATAGAAGGGTCTCTGGTAGGAGTTAGTGCTCTATATATGGGATCGGGTGCCATTTGGGACGATAATAACCGCTGTCACACTGTTCCTGTGTCCCAAACCCCACACTATCCCCTGTATAGAGGGGCTCTGGTAGGAGTTAGTGCTCTATATATGGGATCGGGTGCCATTTGGGACGATAATAACCGCTGTCACACTGTTCCTGTGTCCCAAACCCCACACTATCCCTTGTATAGAAGGGTCTCTGGTAGGAGTTAGTGCTCTATATATGGGATCGGGTGCCATTTGGGACAAAGGCTATGGGATTTATTTGCGTGCGGGGAGCTGCTATTGCAGTTTATCCATTTTTTTTCTTCTCTAGATGCTGCCGTGCTGTGATTGGTTATTAAAGGCTTCTCTTCCCTCCAATGGATCGGAGGGTTTTACCGTGTTGTGTTTCTACACCATTTCTATGCTAATGCTGCGTTGGTGGTGAGTTGTGTTCTGTGTGTGGCTGGCTTCATTGTGTTGGTGTGGCCTTCTCTTACCTTCCGTCTGCTGTGTCAGGCTAACAGTCTACTGGTCTCTTAGGACCAATTGTGAGGAGGGGGGGGGCGCGAGAGAGAGACTGTCAATTCTAATAACCCCTCTTAGCCCTCCCCTAGTTTTCGAGTGTCCCTCGGTGTGGGAGTGTCCCTCAGGCGGAGCATTTAGTCGTAGAGAGAGATAAATATCCCTATGGAGTGGGACATCACTCATGCACAGCGGAAGCCGCCAAAGGATTGCTCACCTCGCAGTTCACTGAAGACGAGCCTCGTGTTTTTTCACCATGACAGTACTGACGGCAGTAATAGCCTTCCTTATGATGTATTTCTCATGCAACAACACGTACTTACCATATGAGAAACACATGGGAACCGCAAAACAATAATGAGGTGGTAATGTAGCTGTCCTCTGGCTGTGGTTTAATGTGGAGTAGTAATGTAGCTGTCCTCTGGCTATGGTTCAATGTAGAGTAGTAATGTAGCTGTGGTTCAATGTAGAGTAGTAATGTAGCTGTCCTCTGGCTGTGGTTCAATGTGGAGTAGTAATGTAGCTGTGGTTCAATGTAGAGTAGTAATGTAGCTGTCCTCTGGCTGTGGTTCAATGTAGAGTAGTAATGTAGCTGTCCTCTGGCTGTGGTTCAATGTAGCTGTCCTCTGGCTGTGTTTTAATGTAGAGTAGTAATGTAGCCACCCTCTGTGGTTCAATGTAGAGTGGTAATGTAGCTGTCCTCTGGCTGTGGTTCAATGTGGAGTAGTAATGTAGCTGTCCTCTGGCTGTAGTTCAATGTAGCTGTCCTCTGGCTATGGTTCAATGTGGAGTAGTAATGTAGCCACCCTCTGTGGTTCAATGTAGAGTAGTAATGTAGCTGTCCTCTGGCTGTGGTTCAATGTAGCTGTCCTCTGGCTATGGTTCAATATGGAGTAGTAATGTAGCTGTCCTCTGGCTATGGTTCAATATGGAGTAGTAATGTAGCTGTGGTTCAATGTGGAGTAGTAATGTAGCTGTCCTCTGGCTGTGGTTCAATGTAGAGTAGTAATGTAGCTGTCCTCTGGCTGTGGTTCAATGTGGAGTAGTAATGTAGCTGTGGTTCAATGTAGAGTAGTTATGTAGCTGTCCCCTGGCTGTGGTTCAATGTAGAGTAGTAATGTATCTGTCCTCTGGCTGTGGTTCAATGTGGTGTAGTAATGTAGCTGTGGTTAAATGTAGAGTAGTAATGTAGCTGTCCTCTGGCTGTGGTTAAATGTAGAGTAGTAATGTAGCTGTCCTCTGGCTGTGGTTCAATGTAGCTGTCCTCTGGCTGTGTTTTAATGTAGAGTAGTAATGTAGCTGTCCTCTGGCTGTGGTTCAATGTAGCTGTCCTCTGGTTGTGGTTCAATGTAGAGTAGTAATGTAGATGTCCTCTGGTTGTGGTTCAATGTAGAGTAGTAATGTAGATGTCCTCTGGTTGTGGTTCAATGTAGAGTAGTAATGTAGATGTCCTCTGGTTGTGGTTTAATGTAGAGTGGTGATGTAGCTGTCCTCTGGCTATGGTTCAATATGGAGTAGTAATGTAGCCACCCTCTGTGGTTCAATGTAGAGTGGTAATGTAGCTGTCCTCTGGCTGTGGTTCAATGTGGAGTAGTAATGTAGCTGTCCTCTGGCTGTGGTTCAATGTAGCTGTCCTCTGGCTATGGTTCAATATGGAGTAGTAATGTAGCCACCCTCTGTGGTTCAATGTAGAGTGGTAATGTAGCGGTCTTCTGGCTGTGGTTCAATGTAGAGTAGTAATGTAGCTGTCCCCTGGCTGTGGTTCAATGTAGAGTAGTAATGTAGCTGTGGTTCAATGTAGAGTAGTAATGTAGCTGTGGTTCAATGTAGAGTAGTAATGTAGTTGTGGTTCAATGTAGAGTAGTAATGTATCTGTCCTCTGGCTGTGGTTCAATGTAGAGTAGTAATGTGGCTGTGGTTCAATGTAGAGTAGTAATGTGGCTGTGGTTCAATGTAGAGTAGTAATGTAGCTGTGGTTCAATGTAGAGTAGTAATGTAGTTGTGGTTCAATGTAGAGTAGTAATGTAGTTGTGGTTCAATGTAGAGTAGTAATGTATCTGTCCTCTGGCTGTGGTTCAATGTAGAGTAGTAATGTGGCTGTGGTTCAATGTAGAGTAGTAATGTAGCTGTGGTTCAATGTAGAGTAGTAATGTGGCTGTGGTTCAATGTAGAGTAGTAATGTATCTGTCCTCTGGCTGTGGTTCAATGTAGAGTAGTAATGTAGTTGTGGTTCAATGTAGAGTAGTAATGTAGCTATCCTCTGGCCGTGGTTCAATGTACAGTAGTAATGTAGCTGTCCTCTGGCTGTGGTTCAATGTACAGTAGTAATGTAGCTGTGGTTCAATGTAGAGTAGTAATGTAGCTGTCCTCTGGTTCAATGTAGAGTAGTAATGTAGCTGTCCTCTGGCTGTGGTTCAATGTAGAGTACTAATGTAGCTGTCCTCTGGCTGTGGTTCAATGTAGAGTAGTAATGTAGCTGTCCTCTGGCTGTGGTTCAATGTAGAGTTGTACTGAAGGACTTTCATTTCATAATAGCAGTTTGACAGTCGCATTTCCTTCACTCTGTAATTTTCTGCAATTTCTTGGGGATTAATGATTAACCAGTTGAAGCAATTAAAACCAGTGTTCTGAATTTATTTATACCAAACGGTTTGGGGTCCAATCAGATGGCCACACAGCTCTTCATCATCAACTACACAATAAGCTAGAAAATAGTTAGCTACGTTACAAACATCTTCAATCTCTCTAACGTTACTACAATATATACGTCAGCTACGCTACACACATCTTTAATCTCCAATGTGACCACAATAAAGAACAATGACTTGTGTTTGACCTTTGAAACGTGTTTTAATGAACATCAAGGCAAGCTTACAACATTGTTCATTCAATTTGTAGTAAATATTTTATCTCGATTCTTTACATCCACTGGTTCACAAGATGACAGCTTGGTTTGCTGGTTTATTGGAGGACCATACTATAATTTCCATTTAAAATGGACAAAAATACACATTTCTCAGGCAATAATTTTGCGAAGACTGTCTGGGAGTGATCTAAGGAAGGAGGGGAAAACTAGCTTTTATTGGCAGAGAGGTTTGGAACTCTTTTTGTTATTGGTCCAATTTACTGCATTGTGATGTCACAATGGAAAGCCGATTATTAGATGCTGATTAGAAGGTCCTGTGGATATTATCTTTTTTTTCAACTAGAAACTATCAGGAAATAAAACGGATAAAATGTTTTCACTCTTTAACAGTGTTAGTTTCATCAACTGTTGTACACTATGATATAAAACACTGAATTTGGACCACACTGGGCCTTTAAACAACACAAATGCCAATTAATTCAAATGTCAACACTCCATATAGCAAGCTTAATGTATAGCTAGCTAGCTAATGTTAGCTAGTCGGATAGCTTGTTAATTAGTGATTTTCGTAAATTAATGACACATTTTTTTTTTCATAATCGTTTGTCAGAATATGAACATATTCCTGTTAAATGTACATCATTATTTGCATGATTTGTTATGAAGTTATGACTTATATTTGCTTCCATCCTAGTATAGGCATACTCATCCACAGATAAAAGCCCATCACAATCAGCTTTCATTTGTAATCCACCTTTTCCCCAAATATCAATACGGAATGTTTCAATGTCACTGAATTGGCACCAGGAGTCTGGAGGACTTACAGAATGACCCTCCTATTGTTCTTCACGTTGTCATCCTCGACCCGCCTGTCTCTTTCCTCATTTCCTCTCCTGGCCTGGAGTGGGAATAGGCCACCCGTTATACCCCTAGAAATGGCACCTTATTCCCTACGAAGTGCACTACTTTCTAAAGTACTTTATAGGGAACTGGGTGTCGTTTTGGGACGGAGCCTCACTCTCTCCTCTGTTTTTTAAATGAGCCAAACTGAGCACAGTGGAGTTTATTTGAAATAGCTCTGAATATTACAATCACAGAGTATATTACAGCTGGCAGAGGTTTTTAATGAGTTGCAAAGCCTTTAACAACTGCTGTGTTGGTTTTCTGGGGCTGCAGGACTATTCAAACAGGCTAATTAACTTTACATCACACTACTGTCCCAAATGTGACCCTATTTATTCCCTATACAGGGCACCTCCTTTAGAAGTAGTGCACTATAAAGGGAATATGCTGCCATTTTGCCAGATGGCGTTTTTTATTTGTTTATTTTTCATTCGCATCGTTGCTAACGGCTACAGAAAGGGGTAGACAAACGGGCACACAGACGGGCATTCTTGTGATCTGGCCTCTTCAAATCAAAGTTTATTTGTCACGTGTGCCGAATACAACAGGTATAGATAGACCTTACATTGAAATGCTTACTTACAGTCTCTAACCAACTGTGCAAAAAGTTATTAGGTGAAATATAAACAACAGTGAAAAATAACAGTAGAGAGACTATATACAGTAGAGAGGCTATATACAGTAGAGAGGCTATATACAGTAGAGGGGCTATATACAGTAGAGAGGCTATATACAGTAGAGAGGCTATATACAGTAGAGAGACTATATACAGTAGAGAGACTATATACAGTAGAGAGGCTATATACAGTAGAGAGGCTATATACAGTAGAGGCTATATACAGGAGAGGCTATATACAGTAGAGAGGCTATATACAGTAGAGAGGCTATATACAGTAGAGAGGCTATATACAGGAGAGAGGCTATATACAGGAGAGAGGCTATATACAGGAGGGGCTAGACAGGCTATATACAGGAGAGAGGCTATATACAGTAGAGAGGCTATATACAGTAGAGAGGCTATATACAGGAGAGAGGCTATATACAGGAGAGAGGCTATATACAGGAGAGAGGCTATATACAGGAGAGAGGCTATATACAGGAGAGAGGCTATATACAGTAGAGAGGCTATATACAGTAGAGAGGCTATATACAGGAGAGAGGCTATATACAGGAGAGAGGCTATATACAGGAGAGAGGCTATATACAGGAGAGAGGCTATATACAGGAGAGAGGCTATATACAGGAGAGAGGCTATATACAGGAGAGAGGCTATATACAGGAGAGAGGCTATATACAGGAGAGAGGCTATATACAGGAGAGAGGCTATATACAGGAGAGAGGGAGAGAGGCTATATACAGGAGAGAGGCTATATACAGGAGAGAGGCTATATACAGGAGAGAGGCTATATACAGGAGAGAGGCTATATACAGGAGAGAGGAGAGAGGCTATATACAGGAGAGAGGCTATATACAGGAGAGAGGCTATATACAGGAGAGAGGCTATATACAGGAGAGAGGCTATATACAGGAGAGAGGCTATATACAGGAGAGGCTATATACAGGAGAGGCTATATACAGGAGAGGCTATATACAGGAGAGGCTATATACAGGAGAGGCTATATACAGGAGAGGCTATATACAGGAGAGGCTATATACAGTAGAGGCTATATACAGGAGAGAGGCTATATACAGGAGAGAGGCTATATACAGGAGAGGCTATATACAGGAGAGAGGCTATACAGGATACAGTATACAGAGGCTATATACAGGAGAGAGGCTATATACAGTAGAGAGGCTATATACAGGAGAGAGGCTATATACAGGAGAGAGGCTATATACAGGAGAGAGGCTATATACAGGAGAGGCTACATACAGTGGAGAGGCTACATACAGTAGAGAGGCTACATACAGTAGAGAGGCTACATACAGTAGAGAGGCTACATACAGTAGAGAGGCTACATACAGTAGAGGCTGTATACAGTAGAGGCTGTATACAGTAGAGGCTGTATACTGTGGAGAGGCTGTATACTGTGGAGAGGCTGTATACTGTGGAGAGGCTGTATACAGGGGGGAGGCGCTGTATACAGTAGCGGCGCTATACAGTAGTTAGTTGATGAACTAAGTGTGTTAGTGTTTCCTCCTGCAGCAGACGGTGTTTCCTCCTGCAGCAGACGGTGTTTCCTGTGCTACTCCCCGATGTGAAACAACCGTTGTCAGACATGGTGTTTATTTTTACGCGTTACATTTTTAGTCCCTATTCAATTTCCATGAAAAATCAATAGATCTCTTCAATAATTCATGGAGGAACAGGTCCTAGTGGGGATCATCTTAACCATAGAAAAGACTCTTCCCCCACATCCCAAATGGCAGCCTGTTTCCTATTTAGTGCACTACTTTTGACCAGAGCCCTATAGAACCCTATTCCCTATATATAGTGCACTACTTTAGACCAAGGCCCTATAGAACCCTATTCCCTATATATAGTGCACTACTTTTGACCAGAACCCTGTGGACTATAAAGGGAATAGGGTGCCATTTGGGACACCGCCACTGGCTGTGGGACTGTTAGCACTAGAAGTAGTTTACTCCACACATCAGCCAGACACTAACAACACACAGTTAAGACCTGTGACTTGTAGTAGTCTACAGGGTGGATCTGAGTACAGCTTAGTGAAGGACTGTTAAGTGGTTGTCACAATATTGGTTGTCCACTACTGGACAAGCTTGTTCCCTGAGACCAGAGACTCTCTGAGCTTCTCTTCCAGACAAGCTTGTTCCCTGAGACCAGAGACTCTCTGAGCTTCTCTTCCAGACAAGCTTGTTCCCTGAGACCAGAGACTCTCTGAGCTTCTCTTCCAGACAAGCTTGTTCCCTGAGACCAGAGACCCAACTTTCACTGGGGGCCGTGGGATTTTATGATTGGAATGTGATACAAAAAAAAAAGATGGCAGCTGTGGGCTTTAGGACCGTGCGGACGCCTCCGAGTGGTCGGGTTGGCTGTTTGGAGTGTTTATCTATATAAAACCAAAGTTGCGGCCCTGAAACCACTGACTCTTGGAGCTTCTCTTCCAGACTCGTTTCATGATCAGTCCATGACACAGACACTGAGGCTTGAACGTTCCTCCTCTGTTCTCTGTCAAATCTCACTTATTCTAATTTCTCTTTCTTTCTCTCTCTCTCTCTTTCTGTACTCCCTATTAGGTCTACCACAGATGCCTCCCTCCTCCAGGTCAGCCCCCACAGCAGAGCTCTGTCCCAGTCCTTTGAGAACCTGCTAGATGATGCCACCTTCGGTCTTATTACGGTACAACCCTCACACCCTAGTGTACACCTGCCTCCTCACACCCTAGTGTACACCTGCCTCCTCACACCCTAGTGTACACCCGTCTCCTCACACCCTAGTGTACACCCGCCCCCTCACACCCTAGTGTACACCCGTCCCCTCACACCCTAGTGTACACCCGCCCCCTCACACCCTAGTGTACACCTGCCCCCTCACACCCTAGTGTACACCTGCCCCCTCACACCCTAGTGTCCACCTGCCTCCTCACACCCTAGTGTCCACCTGCCTCCTCACACCCTAGTGTCCACCTGCCTCCTCACACCTGTGTCCACCTGCCTCCTCACACCCTAGTGTACACCTGCCTCCTCACACTCTAGTGTACACCTGCCTCCTCACACCCTAGTGTACACCTGCCTCCTCACACCCTAGTGTACACCTGTCTCCTCACACTCTAGTGTACACCTGCCTCCTCACACCCTAGTGTACACCTGCCTCCTCACACCCTAGTGTACACCTGTCCCCTCACACCCTAGTGTACACCCTAGTGTACACCCGTCTCCTCACACCCTAGTGTACACCCGCCTCCTCACACCCTAGTGTACACCTGCCAGTCGGCCTCTGTACGGCCTCCTCCCAGCCGGCCTCTGTACGGCCTCCTCCCAGCCGGCCTCTGTACGGCCTCCTCCCAGCCGGCCTCTGTACGGCCTCCTCCCAGCCGGCCTCTGTACGGCCTCCTCCCAGCCGGCCTCTGTACGGCCTCCTCCCAGCCGGCCTCTGTACGGCCTCCTCCCAGCCGGCCTCTGTACGGCCTCCTCCCAGCCGGCCTCTGTACGGCCTCCTCCCAGCCGGCCTCTGTACGGCCTCCTCCCAGCCGGCCTCTGTACGGCCTCCTCCCAGCCGGCCTCTGTACGGCCTCCTCCCAGCCGGCCTCTGTACGGCCTCCTCCCAGCCGGCCTCTGTACGGCCTCCTCCCAGCCGCCCTCTGTACGGCCTCCTCCCAGCCGCCCTCTGTACGGCCTCCTCCCAGCCGGCCTCTGTACGGCCTCCTCCCAGCCGGCCTCTGTACGGTCTCAGGGTTCACAGAGCAACTCTGCTGTTATTTTAATGAGTTTGTTCTGAGCAGGGCAGTGACTTAATGAGAGCAGCATATTTGTTGGTTTGTTTTATGAGGACTCTCTGAAAGCCTGGGTAGGAGAAATGACATGTGTCCCAAATGGTACCCTATCCGCTTTATAGTCTAAAGTAGTGCACTATATAGGGAATAGGGCTCTGGTCTAAAGTAGTGCACTATATAGGGAATAGGGCTCTGGTCTAAAGTAGTGCACTATATAGGGAATAGGGCTCTGGTCTAAAGTAGTGCACTATATAGGGAATAGGGCTCTGGTCTAAAGTAGTGTACTATATAGGGAATAGGGCTCTGGTCTAAAGTAGTGCACTATATAGGGAATAGGGCCCTGGTCTAAAGTAGTGCACTATATAGGGAATAGGGCCCTGGTCTAAAGTAGTGCACTATATAGGGAATAGGACTCTGGTCTATAGTAGTGTACTATATAGGGAATAGGGCCCTGGTCTAAAGTAGTGCACTATATAGGGAATAGGGCCCTGGTCTAAAGTAGTGCACTATATAGGGAATAGGGCCCTGGTCTAAAGTAGTGCACTATATAGGGAATAGGGCCCTGGTCTAAAGTAGTGCACTATATAGGGAATAGGGCCCTGGTCTAAAGTAGTGCACTATATAGGGAATAGGGCCCTGGTCTAAAGTAGTGCACTATATAGGGAATAGGGCTCTTGTATAAAGTAGTGCACTATATAGGGAATAGGGCCCTGGTCTAGAGTAGTGCACTATATAGGGAATAGGACTCTGGTCTAAAGTAGTGCACTAGATAGGGAATAGGGCCCTGGTCTAAAGTAGTGCACTATATAGGGAATAGGGCCCTGGTCTAAAGTAGTGCACTATATAGGGAATAGGGCTCTGGTCTAAAGTAGTGCACTAAATAGGGAATAGGGCTCTGGTCTAAAGTAGTGCACTAGAACTGGGTAATAAAGGATGGGGGGGGTACATGCACTGAATAGAGGAGAACTGGGTAATAAAGGATGGGGGGTACATGCTCTGAATAGAGGAGAACTGGGTAATAATGGATGGGGGTACATGCTCTGAATAGGGAGAACTGGGTAATAAAGGATGGGGGGTACATGCTCTGAATAGGGAGAACTGGGTAATAAAGGATGGGGGTACATGCTCTGAATAGGGAGAACTGGGTAATAAAGGATGGGGGGTACATGCTCTGAATAGAGGAGAGAACTGGGTAATAAAGGATGGGGGGTACATGCTCTGAATAGAGGAGAACTGGGTAATAAAGGATGGGGGGGGGACATGCTCTGAATAGAGGAGAACTGGGTAATAAAGGATGGGGGGTACATGCTCTGAATAGAGGAGAACTGGGTAATAAAGGATGGGGGTACATGCTCTGAATAGAGGAGAACTGGGTAATAAAGGATGGGGGTACATGCTCTGAATAGAGGAGAACTGGGTAATAAAGGATGGGGGGGTACATGCTCTGAATAGAGGAGAACTGGGTAATAAAGGATGGGGGGGGACATGCTCTGAATAGGGAGAACTGGGTAATAAAGGATGGATGGAGGAGAACTGGGTAATAAAGGATGGGGGGTGCATGCTCTGAATAGAGGAGAACTGGGTAATAAAGGATGGGGGGCATGCTCTGAATAGAGCAGAACTGGGTAATAAAGGATGGGGGGTACATGCTCTGAATAGAGGAGAACTGGGTAATAAAGGATGGGGCTCTGAATAGGGAGAACTGGGTACATGCTCTGAATAGAGGAGAACTGGGTAATAAAGGATGGGGGGTACATGCTCTGAATAGGGAGAACTGGGTAATAAAGGATGGGGGGTACATGCTCTGAATAGAGGAGAACTGGGTAATAAAGGATGGGGGGTACATGCTCTGAATAGAGGAGAACTGGGTAATAAAGGATGGGGGGAACATGCTCTGAATAGAGGAGAACTGGGTAATAAAGGATGGGGGGTACATGCTCTGAATAGAGGAGAACTGGGTAATAAAGGATGGGGGGGACATGCTCTGAATAGAGGAGAACTGGGTAATAAAGGATGGGGGGTACATGCTCTGAATAGGGAGAACTGGGTAATAAAGGATGGGGGGTACATGCTCTGAATAGAGGAGAACTGGGTAATAAAGGATGGGGGGTACATGCTCTGAATAGAGGAGAACTGGGTAATAAAGGATGGGGGGTACATGCTCTGAATAGAGCAGAACTGGGTAATAAAGGAAGGGGGGTACATGCTCTGAATAGAGGAGAACTGGGTAATAAAGGATGGGGGGTACATGCTCTGAATAGAGGAGAACTGGGTAATAAAGGATGGGGGGGTACATGCTCTGAATAGAGGAGAACTGGGTAATAAAGGATGGGGGGTACATGCTCTGAATAGAGGAGAACTGGGTAATAAAGGATGGGGGGTACATGCTCTGAATAGAGGAGAACTGGGTAATAAAGGATGGGGGGTACATGCTCTGAATAGAGGAGAACTGGGTAATAAAGGATGGGGGGGGGGGACATGCTCTGAATAGAGGAGAACTGGGTAATAAAGGATGGGGGGTACATGCTCTGAATAGAGGAGAACTGGGTAATAAAGGATGGGGGGGCTCTGAATAGAGGAGAACTGGGTAATAAAGGATGGGGGGGGGACATGCTCTGAATAGAGGAGAACTGGGTAATAAAGGATGGGGGGGTACATGCTCTGAATAGAGGAGAACTGGGTAATAAAGGATGGGGGGTACATGCTCTGAATAGAGGAGAACTGGGTAATAAAGGATGGGGGGGGTACATGCTCTGAATAGAGGAGAACTGGGTAATAAAGGATGGGGGGTACATGCTCTGAATAGAGGAGAACTGGGTAATAAAGGATGGGGGGTACATGCTCTGAATAGAGGAGAACTGGGTAATAAAGGATGGGGGGTACATGCTCTGAATAGAGGAGAACTGGGTAATAAAGGATGGGGGGTACATGCTCTGAATAGAGGAGAACTGGGTAATAAAGGATGGGGGGTACATGCTCTGAATAGAGGAGAACTGGGTAATAAAGGATGGGGGGTACATGCTCTGAATAGAGGAGAACTGGGTAATAAAGGATGGGGGGTACATGCTCTGAATAGAGGAGAACTGGGTAATAAAGGATGGGGGGTACATGCTCTGAATAGGGAGAACTGGGTAATAAAGGATGGGGGGTACATGCTCTGAATAGGGGAGAACTGGGTAATAATGGATGGGGGGGTACATGCTCTGAATAGAGGAGAACTGGGTAATAAAGGATGGGGGGGTACATGCTCTGAATAGAGGAGAACTGGGTAATAAAGGATGGGGGGTACATGCTCTGAATAGAGGAGAACTGGGTAATAAAGGATGGGGTGGACATGCTCTGAATAGGGGCAGAACTGGGTTTTAAAGGATGGGGGGACTGCTCTGAATAGAGGAGAACTTTAATAAAGGATGTCCTTGCTCTGAATTTTGACTCTTGTAATAAAGGATCATGCTCTTTTAGAGGAGAACTGTTTGAAATAGGACCTGGGGGGGGGGGGGACATGCTCTGAATAGGGAGAACTGGGTAATAAAGGATGGGGGTGCCTCATGCTCCCAATAGAAGAACTGGGCACGTAATAAAGGATGGGGGGTACATGCTCTGAATAGGGCAGAACTGGGTAATAAAGGATGGGGGGTACATGCTTGAATAGAGGAGAACTGGGTTTTGGATGGGGGGTACATGCTCTGAATAGAGGAGAACTGGGTAATAAAGGATGGGGGGGTACATGCTCTGAATAGAGGAGAACTGGGTAATAATTAGGATGGGGGACAGATAACATGCTCTGAATAGAGGAGAACTGGGTAATAAAGGATGGGGGGTACATGCTCTGAATAGGGGAGAACTGGGTAATAAAGGAGCCATTTAGTAGAGCAGAACTGGGTTGTGGGGGAGTACATGCTCTGAATAGAGGAGAACTGGGTAATAAAGGATGGGGTGGCCTCATGCTCTGAATAGGGGAACTGGGTAACGGATGGGGGGTGGAATATGTTTTCTGAATAGTGGAGAACTGGGTAAAAAAAATGGGGGGTACATGCTCTGAATAGAGGAGAACTGGGTAATAAAGGATTGGGGTAACCAACGTCAGGAGAACTGGGTAATAGGATGGGCCTCTTTTCTGAATTTGAGAACTGGGTAATAAAGGATGGGGTACATGCTCTGAATAGAGGAGAACTGGGTAATAAAATGGGGGGTACATGCTCTGAATAGAGGAGAACTGGGTTTAATGGATGGGGGGTTTTACATGCTCTGAATAGAGGAGAACTGGGTAATAAAGGATGGGGGGTACATGCTCTGAATAGAGGAGAACTGGGTAATGAAAGGATGGGGGGTACATGCTCTGAATAGAGGAGAACTGGGTAATAAAGGATGGGGGGACATGCTCTGAATAGAGGAGAGTAGCAGTGGGACATGTTGAAAGTGGTAATAAAGGATGGTACATGCTCTGAATAGAGTTGAGAACTGTAATAAAGGATGGCATGCTCTGGATAGAGGAGAACTGGGTAATAAAGGATGGGGGGTACATGCTCTGAATGGAGAACTGTTGAAAGGATGGGGGGTACATGCTCTGAATGAGGAGAACTGGGTAATAAAGGATGGGGGGTACATGCTCTGAATAGAGAGAACTGTAAAGGATGGGGGGGGTACATGCAGTCTGAATTGAGGAGAACTGGGTAATAAAGGATGGGGACAGTCTGAATAGTGGGTAATAAAGGATGGGGGGGGTACATGCAGTCTGAATAGTTGAGAACTGGGTAATAAAGGATGGGGGGTACATGCTCTGAATAGAGGAGAACTGGGTAAAAGGATGGGGGGTACATGCTCTGAATAGAGAGAACTGGGTAATAAAGGATGGGGGGTACATGCTCTGAATAGAGGAGAACTGGGTAATAAAGGATGGGGGGTACATGCTCTGAATTGGAGAACTGGGTAATAAAGGATGGGGGGACATGCTTGAATAGTGGGTAATAAAGGATGGGGGGTACGCAGTCTGAATAGAGTTGAGAACTGGGTAATAAAGGATGGGGGGACATGCTCTGAATAGTAGGAGAACTGGGTAATAAAGGATGGGGGGGGGGCACATGTCTGAATAGAGTGAACTGGGTAATAAGGATGGGGGGTACATGCTTGAATAGGGGAGAACTGGGTAATAAAGGATGGGGGTACATGCTCTGAATAGGGGAGAACTGGGTAATAAAGGATGGGGGGACATGTTGAATAGTGGAGAACTGGGTAATAAACTCTGTACTCCATCAGTACCAGGCTACATGGCCAGTGGACAGAGGGAATAGTTGAGGAGTTGTTTTTTAGGTCGCCTCTGGACTTTTAATTGCGTATCATTTATCTATTGGCCTTCTGGACATTTTGACTCTTGTAATAAAAAAATAAAAAAATTCTGTTGAAATAGAACCTCCGTCAGGTCTCAGTGTTATCCTTTATAATTAAACGTGGGCCGTGCCTCAGCTGCCTCCCAACCAACCAGGGGGCACGTTTTTAACAGCCTCTGGTAATGCATTGTGGGCAGATAACAGGCCTAACTGTGCTGATACATTTGTTTTAGTTCCCGACTGTGTTTTGGAATAGCAGCGACATCTCATAGACATTAACTCGGCTGCCTGTCTGAGTGAGAGTCTGTACTCATTTGATTAAGTTCAGGGTGCCTCCCTCTGGACAGTTGAAAGTATTACAGGAGCCATTTAGTAGAGCAGGGATTGTGGAGGAGTTGAAAGTGTGACTTGCTAATAACATTGGGTGGACAGTTCTCAAAGGGGTTAACGCTGCTGGAATATTGTTTTCTAATGTGGACTCTAGTATCCAATTGAAAGATGAATGAGCCGCGTCTCAGGACGGTTGAAACGTGGAGAAATAGATTGGCCTCTTTTCTGTCTTTGATTCCTGGGTTTTTTGAAAGTAAAAATAAAATAAAAGAGTCCTTGAAAAGCATTTAGTTTTCTTGGTGATGTGAGTTGGCTTTTACTTCTTCAGTGTAAGAGTACGCAGTCTGGAGAGTTGAAAGTGTAAGAGTACGCAGTCTGGACAGTTGAAAGTGTCTGGAGAGTTGTAAGAGTACGCAGTCTGGAGAGTTGAAAGTGTAAGAGTACGCAGTCTGTGGAGAGTTGAAAGTGTAAGAGTACGCAGTGTGGAGAGTTGAAAGTGTAAGAGTACGCAGTCTGGACAGTTGAAAGTGTAAGAGTACGCAGTCTGGACAGTTGAATGTGTAAGAGTACGCAGTCTGGACAGTTGAATGTGTAAGAGTACGCAGTCTGTGGAGAGTTGAAAGTGTAAGAGTACGCAGTCTGGACAGTTGAATGTGTAGGAGTACGCAGTCTGTGGAGAGTTGAAAGTGTTCCAGGCAGTGAGGGGCCAGGGGAGGGGGGGGGGGGGGCTACTAGGTTGGACGTCTGAGATGATGACAAATGCTGTTGTGCTTTTGAGATGCTTTCGCCCGTTGCTTTTGATGAAAATCTAAAGTTAAAATGTGCAGTAAGTCATCTGGCTGTGGGCACTTCCTAATGTAACATCTCACACCTGTGATGAAGGTGAAAATAGCATGACTAAAATAAGCTTGTGTCATCTTAGTGTTTATAATGAGACTGCAGCTAAACTACATCTGTCTGGTGCCACAGCGCTAACCAGGACCTCCTTCATGACCCCTATCTTCCCTGTCATCTCTCTCCTCTCCTTCTCTCTCCTTCACCCTCTCTCTCCCCTTCTCCTCCTCTCTCCTCTCCTTCTCCTCCTCTCTCCTCTCCCTCTCTCCTTCTCCCTCTCCTCTCCTTCTCCTCCTCTCTCCTTCTCCCTCTCTCCTTCTCCCTCTCTCCCTTCTCCCTCTCCTCTCTCTCCTCTCTCCTTCTCCATCTCTCCTCCTCTCTCCTTCTCCCTCTCTCCTTCTCCCTCTCTCCTTCTCCCTCTCTTCTTCCCTCTCTCTCTTCTCCCTCTCTCCCCTCTCTCCTTCTCCCTCTCTTCTCCCTCTCTCCTTCTCCCTCTCTTCTCCCTCTCTCCTTCTCCATCTCTCCCCCTCTCTCCTTCTCCCTCTCTCCCCCTCCTCATCCCCCAATCTTCTTCTCCCTCTCTTCTCCTCTCCCCTCCTTCTCCCTCTCTCCCCCAATCCTCTCTCTCCTTCTCCCTCTCTCCTCCGCTCTCCTTCTCCCTCTCTCCTTCTCCCTCTCTTCTCCCCTCTCTCCTTCTCCATCTCCCTCTCCCTTCCTCTCTCCTTCTCCATCTCTCCCCCCTCTCATCCCCCCTCCGCTCTTCTTCATTTTTCCTCTCCTCTCTCTCTCTCCCCTGTTCTGCTTTACTCCCTCTCTCCCCCAATCAACTCTCTCCTTCTCCTTCTCCTCTTCACCCTCTCTCCTTCCCCTCTCTCTCTCCTCCCTCTCTCCTCACCTCTCTCTCCTCTCCCTCTCTCCTTCACCCTCTCTCCTGCCCCTCTCTCCTGCACCCTCTCTCCTTCACCCTCTCTCCTTCACCCTCTCTCCTTCACCCTCTCTCCTTCACCCTCTCTCCTCCGCTCTCCTTCACCCTCTCTCCTCCGCTCTCCTCGTCTCTCCTCTCCCGCTCTCCTTCTTCTCCCTTCACCCTCTCTCCCTTCACCCTCTCTCCTTCACCCTCTCTCCTTCTCCATCTCTCCCTTCACCCCCAATCTCCTTCACCCTCTCTCCTCTCTCCCTCTCCTGCTTTACCCCTCTCCCCTCAATCAACTCTCTCCTCCTTCTCCAACTCTCTCCCTTCACCCTCTCTCCTTCTCCCTTCTCTCCTTCACCCTCTCTCCTCCTCTCTCCTTCACCCTCTCTCTCCCCCTCCCCCCAATCTCCTCTCTCTCTCCTTCTCCCTCTCTCCTCCTCTCTCCTTCTCTCTCCTTCACCCTCTCTCCTTCACCCTCTCTCCTTCACCCTCTCTCCTTCACCCTCTCTCCTTCACCCTCTCTCCTCCCCTCTCTCCTTCTCCCTCTCTCCTCCTCTCCTGCATCTCCCCCTCTCTTCTTCATTCTTTCACCCTCTCTTCTTCACCCTCTCTCCTCACCCTCTTCCTTCACCCCTCTCCTCCCCTCAATCAACCCTCTCTCTCCTTCTCCCCTCAATCAACCGCTCTCCTCGTCTCTCCTTCTCCCTCAATCAACTCTCTCCTCCTTCTCCCTCTCCTTCTCTCCTCTCTCTCCTTCTCCCTTCTCCATCTCTCCCCCTCTCTCCCCCCAATCTTCTTCATTTTTCTCCCTCTCTCCCCCTCCGCTCTCCCTCTTCTCCCTCAATCTCCTCCGCTCTCCTTCTCCCTCAATCAACTCTCTCTCTCCTTCTCCCTCAATCAACTCTCTCTCTCCTTCTCCCTCTCTCCTTCTCCCTCTCTCCTCGTCTCTCCTCCTCTCCTTCTCCCTCTCTCTCCCCCCTCTCCCCCACCAGAAGTTTTCTCAGGACCCAGTCACCACTACGCTGGGTGGTTTCTCCAAGGTGACCAACTACCTGTATGATGCGTTCCGGGGTCCAGACACGGTGCTACTGAAGCAGAGGCCTGTCGGGGAGGTGGCTGACCTGCTGAATGAGGCCATACCTGGTCTGGACATCAACCAGCTGGAGGAACCAGGCTTTGAGGTTATCACCAGGGTGAGTCAGAGTAGACACTGGGAATGAACGCACATACTCACACACACTCACACTCACTCTGGAATTTAAAAATGGCGCCGGAAGTAATGGCAGCAGTTTTACTTGCGCCCAACCAATTGTGCTGTTATGTTTTTTTTCTCGTGTTATTTGTAACTTATTTTGTACGTAATGTTTCTGCAACTGCATTTTACGGCAAAAAAAGAGCTTCTGGATATCAGGTCAGCGATCACTCACCTCGGATTAGACAAAGGGCTTCTGGATATCAGGTCAGCGATCACTCACCTTGGATTAGACAAAGAGCTTCTGGATATCAGGACATCGATCACTCACCTCGGATTAGACAAAGAGCTTCTGGATATCAGGACGGCGATCACTCACCTCGGATTAGACAAAGAGCTTCTGGATATCAGGACGGCGATCACTCACCTCGGATTAGACAAAGAGCTTCTGGATATCAGGACGGCGATCACTCACCTCGGATTAGACAAATATTTTTTTTCTTCAACAAGCAGACGCAACAGGACATTCTCCGAACACCCGACAAGGCCAACATCCCCGTTATTTGCAAGAGGAAGAGACGCAGGTACAGAGGACACTGAGCAAGGACGCCTTGTGAGGATCCGCAGAAGGTGCGTGGGAAAGCTGCCATTACCTTAAATAGTACTCGCCAACGTACAATCGTTGGACAATAAATTAGGCGACGTACGATCATGAATATCCTACCAACGGGACATCAAAAACTAATATCCTATGTTTCACGGAATCGTGACTGAATGACGACATGGATATACAGCTAGCTGTACTCTAGATCACCTGTACTCTAGATCACCTGTACTCTAGATCACCTGTACTCTAGATCACCTGTAATCTAGATCACCTGTAATCTAGATCACTTGTACTCTAGATCACCTGTACTCTAGATCACCTGTACTCTAGATCACCTGATCACCACACACAGAGACGCGTACAAAGCTCTCCCTCTCCCTCCATTTGGTAAATCCCACCACAACTCTATCCTTCTGATTCCTGCTTACAAGCAAAAATTAAAGCAGGAAGCCCCAGTGACTCGGTCTATAAAGAAAATGGTCAGATGAATCAGATGCTAAACTACAGGACTATGTTGCTATCACAGACTGGAACATGTTCTGGGATTCTACTGATGACATTGAGGAATACACCACAACAGTCACTGGCTTTATCAATTAGTGCATTGAGGACGTCGTCCCCACAGTGACTGTACGTACATACCACAACCAGAAGCCATGGACTTCAGGTAACATTCGCACTGAGCTGAAGGGTAGAGCTGCCGCTTTCAAGGTGCGGGACTCTAACCCGGAAGCTTATAAGAAATCTCACTATGCCCTGCGTCGAACCATCAAATAGGCAAAGCGTCAATACAGTCTTGGAGAAAACACATACAGGCGATCAGATCTGACCGCGTTTAACATCTCCAGAACCACATCAATATGACATGCTGTAGTAATCTTGTGAGATGTGAAGCACGGCTGCTTACTGCCTTGTGCCCACCTGTCTCACTGGCTAGATGGGACTCTCGGCCAGGACCCAAGCAGACTGGCTAGATGGGACTCTCAGCCAGGACCCGAGCAGACTGGCTAGATGGGACTCTCAGCCAGGACCCGAGCAGACTGGCTAGATGGGACTCTCAGCCAGGACCCGAGCAGACTGGCTAGATGGGACTCTCAGCCAGGACCCGAGCAGACTGGCTAGATGGGACTCTCAGCCAGGACCCGAGCAGACTGGCTAGATGGGACTCTTAGCCAGGACCCGAGCAGACTGGCTAGATGGAACTCTTAGCCAGGACCCGAGCAGACTGGCTAGATGGGACTCTCAGCCAGGACCCGAGCAGACTGGCTAGATGGAACTCTCAGCCAGGACCCGAGCAGACTGGCTAGATGCGACTCTCAGCCAGAAGTTCCCTTCTTCCTCACACAGACACAGCTCTACCGTCTGTCTCCATTAAACCAGGAGGTTGTGGTAACAGCCACCCAGTTCCTCTCTAATTGCCTCTCTGTTTTAATTATAAGTGACCCTCTGCTCTCAGCGTTGCCAAGGCAACATGCGCTGCTAGCTTGCCTCCTCTCCTCTCCACAGGTGTGGTTGAGTGTGATGTTGGATGACATGTGCTTTGCTAAACATAGGGATAGTCACCCCACACAACCCACTCAGTGGAATGGCAAAGTCACACTCGCTGTGCTTCTCAGAAATGGCTGGAAATGTGAAATCCACTTAAATGTGGTTTGAACTTTGTTTCTCAGTAGGTTTATGGGACAGAGTGTGGGGACATCGGTAGGTTTATGGGACAGAGTGTGGGGACAGAGTGTGGGGACGTCGGTGGGACAGAGTGTGGGGACGTCGGTGGGACAGAGTGTGGGGACGTCGGTGGGACAGAGTGTGGGGACGTCGGTGGGGGACGTCGGTGGGGAGTGTGGGGACGTCGGTGGGACAGAGGTGGGGACGTCGGTGGGACAGAGTGTGGGGACGTCGGTGGGACAGAGTGTGGGGACGTCGGTGGGACAGAGTGTGGGGACGTCGGTGGGACAGAGTGTGGGGACGTCGGTGGGACAGAGTGTGGGGACGTCGGTGGGACAGAGTGTGGGGACGTCGGTGGGACAGAGTGTGGGGACGTCGGTGGGACAGAGTGTGGGGGGGGGACGTTGGTAGGTCTGCGGGACAGAGTGGGGGTGGGGTAGGTAGTCGGTAGGTCTGTATCACCTCCTCCTGGCTCTAATCTTCCATCTTGGTGTTACTGTAATAGAGAACGTGTTCTCAGGGATCAATATATGAATAATAAATAAAGAGTGCACTATATTTATTTATTATTCATATATTATTACTGTTATTATTAAACCTCATGACCAACAGAGTGCTCTGTCATAATATGTGCCATGAGGCAGCAGGTAGGGTTAGGGGGAGGCGGCAGGTAGGGTTAGGGGGAGGCAGCAGGTAGGGTTAGGGGGAGGCGGCCGGTAGGGTTAGGGGGAGGCGGCGGTGAGGGGGAGGCGGCGGGTAGGGTTAGGGGGAGGCGGCGGGTAGGGTTAGGGGAGGCGGCGGGTAGGGTTAGGGGGAGGCGGCGGTAGGGTTAGGGGAGGCGGCGGGTAGGGTTAGGGGGGCGGGTAGGGTGAGGGGGAGGCGGCGGGTAGGGTTAGGGGGAGGCGGCGGTGAGGGGGAGGCGGCGGTGAGGGTTAGGGGGGCGGCGGGTAGGGTTAGGGGGAGGCGGCGGGTAGGGTTAGGGGAGGCGGCCGGTAGGCGGGGAGGCGGGGTAGGGTTAGGGGAGGCGGCGGCGGGTAGGGTTAGGGGGGTAGGGTTAGGGGAGGCGGTGAGGGGGAGGCGGCGGGTAGGGTTAGGGGGAGGCGGCGGGTAGGGTTAGGGGAGGCGGACTGTTGTCCTCAACTGACTAGGTCTCCTCTTTCAACAGGGGGAGGCGGCGGCGGTGTTAGGGGCGGTGTCAAGACTGTTGTCCTCAACTGACTAGGTCTCCTCTTTCAACAGCAGGACTGTTGTCCTCAACTGACTAGGTCTCCTCTTTCAACAGCAGGACTGTTGTCCTCAACTGACTAGGTCTCCTCTTTCAACAGCAGGACTGTTGTCCTCAACTGACTAGGTCTCCTCTTTCAACAGCAGGACTGTTGTCCTCAACTGACTAGGTCTCCTCTGTTGTCCTCAACTGACTAGGTCTCCTCTTTCAACAGCAGGACTGTTGTCCTCAACTGACTAGGTCTCCTCTTTCAACAGCAGGACTGTTGTCCTCAACTGACTAGGTCTCCTCTTTCAACAGCAGGACTGTTGTCCTCAACTGACTAGGTCTCTCTTTCAACAGCAGGACTGTTGTCAACAGGTCTCAACAGCAGGACTGTTGTCCTCAACTGACTAGGTCTCCTCTTTCAACAGCAGGACTGTTGTCCTCAACTGACTAGGTCTCCTCTTTCAACAGCAGGACTGTTGTCCTCAACTGACTAGGTCTCCTCTTTCAACATCAGGACTGTTGTCCTCAACTGACTACGTATCCCCTATCCCATTTAGCAGATGCTTTTATCAGGTACAGACTTACAGTAGTGTGCATAAATGTAACATATGGGAGGCTGCAGCGAAACTCTAACCAAGGACACTTGGCATTGCGAGCGCCATGTGCTCTCAATCTAACTGGATTAAATAAAGGTTTTAAACATTATTTAAATAGATCTGTGGTGAGTAAATAGTAAATAAATTAGACCTCTTTCTCACACACACACACACACACGCACTTCGATTGGCTGATGATGCAGAGTGTAACCTCTGAGTCGCGGAGGAATGCAACGCACGGCAGATTTTTTAATTAGATTTTGATTCCATGAACCTCCTGGCTGGCCACTTTATTACCTTGTGGAAATCATTAGAAAAGAGGGAGAAAGATCAATAGTGTAAATATGCTACTTTACCTGTTTTTAAAACAACCTCTGTATAAAGAGCCACACAAAGTTGATCAGATATGCAGCTTTGAAGGTCCCCAAGAACACCGTGGCCTTCATCATTATTAAATGGAGGTAGTTTGGAACCACCAGGGTTTGGTCGCCCGGCCAAACTGAGCAAATTGGGGGAGAAGGGCCTTGGTCAGGGAGGTGACCAAGAACCCGATGGTCACTCTGACAGAGCTCCACAGTTCCAGAAGAACAACCATCTCTGCAGCACTCTACCAATCAGGCCTTTATGGTAGAGTGGTCAGATGGAAGCCACTCCTCAGTAAAAGGCACATGACAGACTGCTTGGAGTTTGCCAAAAGGTACCTAAAAGACTCTCAGACCAGGAGAAACAAGATTTGTCTGGTCTGATGAAACCAAGATTGAACTCTTTGGCCTGAATGCCAAGCGTCACATCTGGAGGAAACCAGGCACCATCCCTACGGTGAAGCATAGTGGTGGCAGCATCATGCTCTGGGGATGTTTTTCAGGGACTGGGAGACTAGTCAGGATCAAGGGAAAGATGAACGGACCACAGAGATCCTACAGAGAGATCCTTGATGACAATCCAGAAGCACACAGCCAAGACAATGCAGGAGTGTCTTTGGGTCTCTGAATGTCTGAGTGGCCCAGCCAGAGCCCAGACGTCTCTGGAGAGACCTGAAAATATCTGTGCAGCAACACTCCCCATCCAACCTGACAGAGCTTGAGAGGATCTGCATAGAAGAATGGGAGAAACTCCCCAAATACAGGTGTGCCAAGCTTGTAGCGTCATACCCAAGAAGACTGGAGGCTGTAATCGCTGACACAGATGCTTCAACACAGGACTGAGTAAAGGGTCTGAATACTTCTGGTAATGTCAAACGTCAGTGTTTTATTGTGTTTCACATTTTTTTCTAAAAATGTTAACTTGTTTTGGCTTTGTCACTATGGGGTATTGTGTATAGCTTGATGAGGGGGATGAAATGATATAATCCATTTTAGAATAAGGCTGTAACGTTACAACATGCGGATAAAGTCGAGGGGTCTGAGTATTAATCTGAAGCCACTGAATGGGATTCTCTCTCTTGTTCTGATTAACACCTTCAGACGTGAGAAAAGTTCTTCCTAAATCTCTTTCTAGTTATTTTCCAATGAAGGCGTAACAAAATAGCGCCATCTTGTTTTGTATTTGGCTGGCTGGATGTTGGA
>NC_060186.1:3485110-3497610 GCF_021184085.1 Oncorhynchus gorbuscha
ACTGAAACACCAGGATGTAACACACTGAAACACCAGGATGTAACACACTGAAACACCAGGATGTAACACACTGAAACACCAGGATGTAACACACTGAAACACCAGGATGTAACACACTGAAACACCAGGATGTAACACACTGAAACACCAGGATGTAACACACTGAAACACCAGGATATAACACACTGAAACACCAGGATATAACACCAGGATGTAACACACTGAAACACCAGGATGTAACACACTGAAACACCAGGATGTAACACACTGAAACACCAGGATATAACACACTGAAACACCAGGATGTAACACCAGGATGTAACACACTGAAACACCAGGATGTAACACACTGAAACACCAGGATATAACACCAGGATGTAACACACTGAAACACCAGGATGTAACACACTGAAACACCAGGATGTAACACACTGAAACACCAGGATATAACACACTGAAACACCAGGATATAACACCAGGATGTAACACACTGAAACACCAGGATGTAACACACTGAAACACCAGGATGTAACACACTGAAACACCAGGATATAACACACTGAAACACCAGGATATAACACCAGGATGTAACACACTGAAACACCAGGATGTAACACACTGAAACACCAGGATGTAACACCAGGATATAACACACTGAAACACCAGGATATAACACACTGAAACACCAGGATGTAACACACTGAAACACCAGGATGTAACACACTGAAACACCAGGATGTAACACACTGAAACACCAGGATATAACACACTGAAACACCAGGATGTAACACACTGAAACACCAGGATGTAACACACTGAAACACCAGGATGTAACACACTGAAACACCAGGATATAACACCAGGATGTAACACACTGAAACACCAGGATGTAACACACTGAAACACCAGGATGTAACACACTGAAACACCAGGATGTAACACACTGAAACACCAGGATGTAACACACTGAAACACCAGGATGTAACACACTGAAACACCAGGATGTAACACACTGAAACACCAGGATGTAACACACTGAAACACCAGGATGTAACACACTGGATAACACCAGGATGTAACACACTGAAACACCAGGATGTAACACACTGAAACACCAGGATGTAACACACTGAAACACCAGGATGTAACACACTGAAACACCAGGATGTAACACCAGGATGTAACACACTGAAACACCAGGATGTAACACCAGGATGTAACACACTGAAACACCAGGATGTAACACACTGAAACACCAGGATGTAACACACTGAAACACCAGGATGTAACACACTGAAACACCAGGATGTAACACACTGAAACACCAGGATGTAACACACTGAAACACCAGGATGTAACACCAGGATATAACACCAGGATGTAACACACTGAAACACCAGGATGTAACACACTGAAACACCAGGATGTAACACACTGAAACACCAGGATATAACACACTGAAACACCAGGATGTAACACACTGAAACACCAGGATATAACACACTGAAACACCAGGATGTAACACACTGAAACACCAGGATGTAACACACTGAAACACCAGGATGTAACACACTGAAACACCAGGATGTAACACACTGAAACACCAGGATGTAACACACTGAAACACCAGGATGTAACACACTGAAACACCAGGATATGAAACACCAGGATGTAACACACTGAAACACCAGGATGTAACACACTGAAACACCAGGATGTAACACACACCAGGATGATAACACCAGGATGTAACACACTGAAACACCAGGATGTAACACACTGAAACACCAGGATGTAACACACTGAAACACCAGGATGTAACACACTGAAACACCAGGATGTAACACACTGAAACACCAGGATATAACACCAGGATGTAACACACTGAAACACCAGGATGTAACACACTGAAACACCAGGATGTAACACACTGAAACACCAGGATGTAACACACTGAAACACCAGGATGTAACACACTGAAACACCAGGATGTAACACACTGAAACACCAGGATGTAACACACTGAAACACCAGGATGTAACACACTGAAACACCAGGATAACACACTAAACACCAGGATGTAACACACTGAAACACCAGGATGTAACACACTGAAACACCAGGATGTAACACCAGGATGTAACACACTGAAACACCAGGATGTAACACACTGAAACACCAGGATGTAACACACTGAAACACCAGGATGTAACACCAGGATGTAACACACTGAAACACCAGGATGTAACACACTGAAACACCAGGATGTAACACACTGAAACACCAGGATGTAACACACTGAAACACCAGGATGTAACACACTGAAACACCAGGATGTAACACACTGAAACACCAGGATGTAACACAAAACACCAGGATGTAACACACTGAAACACCAGGATGTAACACACTGAAACACCAGGATGTAACACACACACTGAAACACCAGGATGTAACACCAGGATATAACACACTGAAACACCAGGATGTAACACACTGAAACACCAGGATGTAACACCAGGATGTAACACACTGAAACACCAGGATATAACACACTGAAACACCAGGATGTAACACACTGAAACACCAGGATGTAACACACTGAAACACCAGGATGTAACACACTGAAACACCAGGATATAACACACTGAAACACCAGGATGTAACACACTGAAACACCAGGATGTAACACACTGAAACACCAGGATGTAACACACTGAAACACCAGGATGTAACACACTGAAACACCAGGATAACACACTAAACACCAGGATATAACTGAAACACCAGGATGTAACACACTGAAACACCAGGATGTAACACACTGAAACACCAGGATATAACACTGAAACAGGATGTAACACACTGAAACACCAGGATGTAACACACACCAGGATGAAACACCAGGATGTAACACACTGAAACACCAGGATATAACACACTGAAACACCAGGATGTAACACACTGAAACACCAGGATATAACACCAGGATGTAACACACTGAAACACCAGGATGTAACACACTGAAACACCAGGATGTAACACACTGAAACACCAGGATGTAACACACAAACACCAGGATGTAACACACTGAAACACCAGGATGTAACACACTGAAACACCAGGATATAACACACTGAAACACCAGGATATAACACACTGAAACACCAGGATATAACACCAGGATGTAACACACTGAAACACCAGGATGTAACACACTGAAACACCAGGATATAACACCAGGATATAACACACTGAAACACCAGGATGTAACACACTGAAACACCAGGATGTAACACACTGAAACACCAGGATGTAACACACTGAAACACCAGGATGTAACACACTGAAACACCAGGATATAACACACTGAAACACCAGGATGTAACACACTGAAACACCAGGATGTAACACCAGGATGTAACACACTGAAACACCAGGATGTAACACACTGAAACACCAGGATGTAACACACTGAAACACCAGGATGTAACACACTGAAACACCAGGATGTAACACACTGAAACACCAGGATGTAACACACTGAAACACCAGGATGTAACACACTGAAACATTTACATTTACAGGATGTAACACACTAAACACCAGGATGTAACACACTGAAACACCAGGATATAACACCAGGATGTAACACACTGAAACACCAGGATGTAACACACTGAAACACCAGGATATAACACACTGAAACACCAGGATATAACACACTGAAACACCAGGATGTAACACACTGAAACACCAGGATGTAACACACTGAAACACCAGGATGTAACACACTGAAACACCAGGATGTAACACACTGAAACACCAGGATGTAACACACTGAAACACCAGGATGATATAACACACTGAAACACCAGGATGAAACACCAGGATATAACACACTGAAACACCAGGATATAACACACTGAAACACCAGGATATAACACACTGAAACACCAGGATATAACAACAGGATATAACACACTGAAACACCAGGATATAACACACTGAAACACCAGGATATAACACACTGAAACACCAGGATATAACACACTGAAACACCAGGGTATAACACACTGAAACACCAGGGTATAACACACTGAAACACCAGGATGTAACACACTGAAACACCAGGATGTAACACACTGAAACACCAGGATGTAACACACTGAAACACCAGGATGTAACACACTGAAACACCAGGATGTAACACACTGAAACACCAGGATGTAACACACTGAAACACCAGGATGTAACACACTGAAACACCAGGATGTAACACACTGAAACACCAGGATGTAACACACTGAAACACCAGGATATAACACACTGAAACACCAGGATGTAACACACTGAAACACCAGGATGTAACACACTGAACACCAGGATGTAACACACTGAAACACCAGGATGTAACACACTGAAACACCAGGATGTAACACACTGAAACACCAGGATGTAACACACTGAAACACCAGGATATAACACACTGAAACACCAGGATATAACACACTGTAACACACTGAAACACCAGGATGTAACACACTGAAACACCAGGATGAAACACCAGGATGTAACACACTGAAACACCAGGATGTAACACACTGAAACACCAGGATGTAACACCAGGATATAACACACTGAAACACCAGGATGTAACACACTGAAACACCAGGATATAACACACTGAAATACCAGGATATAACACACTGAAACACCAGGATATAACACCAGGATGTAACACACTGAAACACCAGGATGTAACACACTGAAACACCAGGATGTAACACCAGGATATAACACAGTGAAACACCAGGATGTAACACACTGAAACACCAGGATGTAACACACTGAAACACCAGGATGTAACACCAGGATGTAACACACTGAAACACCAGGATGTAACACACTGAAACACCAGGATGTAACACACTGAAACACCAGGATGTAACACACTGAAACACCAGGATGTAACACACTGAAACACCAGGATGTAACACACTGAAACACCAGGATGTAACACACTGAAACACCAGGATGTAACACACTGAAACACCAGGATGTAACACACTGAAACACCAGGATGTAACACCAGGATATAACACCAGGATGTAACACACTGAAACACAGGATGTAACACACTGAAACACCAGGATGTAACACACTGAAACACCAGGATGTAACACACTGAAACACCAGGATGTAACACACTGAAACACCAGGATGTAACACACTGAAACACCAGGATGTAACACACTGAAACACCAGGATGTAACACACTGAAACACCAGGATGTAACACACTGAAACGCCAGGATGTAACACACTGAAACACCAGGATGTAACACACTGAAACACCAGGATGTAACACCAGGATATAACACACTGAAACACCAGGATGTAACACTGAAACACCAGGATATAACACCAGGATATAACACACTGAAACACCAGGATGTAACACACTGAAACACCAGGATGTAACACCAGGATGTAACACCAGGATGTAACACCAGGATGTAACACCAGGATGTAACACACTGAAACACCAGGATGTAACACACTGAAACACCAGGATGTAACACACTGAAACACCAGGATGTAACACACTGAAACACCAGGATGTAACACACTGAAACACCAGGATGTAACACACTGAAACACCAGGATGTAACACACTGAAACACCAGGATGTAACACACTGAAACACCAGGATGTAAACACACACCAGAAACACCAGGATGTAACACACTGAAACACCAGGATATAACACACTGAAACACCAGGATGTAACACACTGAAACACCAGGATGTAACACACTGAAACACCAGGATGTAACACACTGAAACACCAGGATGTAACACACTGAAACACCAGGATGTAACACACTGAAACACCAGGATATAACACACTGTAACACACTGAAACACCAGGATGTAACACACTGAAACACCAGGATGTAACACACTGAAACACCAGGATGTAACACCAGGATATAACACACTGAAACACCAGGATGTAACACACTGTAACACACTGAAACACCAGGATGTAACACACTGAAACACCAGGATGTAACACACTGAAACACCAGGATGTAACACCAGGATAAACACCAGGATGTAACACACTGAAACACCAGGATGTAACACACTGAAACACCAGGATGTAACACACAGATATAACACACTGAAACACCAGGATATAACACACTGAAACACCAGGATGTAACACACTGAAACACCAGGATGTAACACACTGAAACACCAGGATGTAACACACTGAAACACCAGGATGTAACACACTGAAACACCAGGATGTAACACACTGAAACACCAGGATGTAACACACTGAAACACCAGGATGTAACACCAGGATGTAACACACTGAAACACCAGGATGTAACACACTGAAACACCAGGATGTAACACACTGAAACACCAGGATGTAACACACTGAAACACCAGGATGTAACACACTGAAACACCAGGATGTAACACACTGAAACACCAGGATGTAACACACTGAAACACCAGGATGTAACACACTGAAACACCAGGATGTAACACACTGAAACACCAGGATGTAAACTGAAACACCAGGATGTAACACACTGAAACACCAGGATGTAACACACTGAAACACCAGGATGTAACACACTGAAACACCAGGATGTAACACACTGAAACACCAGGATGTAACACACTGAAACACCAGGATGTAACACACTGAAACACCAGGATGTAACACCAGGATATAACACCAGGATGTAACACACTGAAACACCAGGATGTAACACACTGAAACACCAGGATGTAACACACTGAAACACCAGGATGTAACACACTGAAACACCAGGATGTAACACCAGGATGTAACACCAGGATGTAACACCAGGATGTAACACCAGGATGTAACACACTGAAACACCAGGATGTAACACACTGAAACACCAGGATGTAACACACTGAAACACCAGGATGTAACACACTGAAACACCAGGATGTAACACACTGAAACACCAGGATGTAACACACTGAAACACCAGGATGTAACACACTGAAACACCAGGATGTAACACACTGAAACACCAGGATGTAACACACTGAAACACCAGGATGTAACACACTGAAACACCAGGATGTAACACCAGGATATAACACACTGAAACACCAGGATATAACACACTGAAACACCAGGATGTAACACCAGGATGTAACACACTGAAACACCAGGATGTAACACCAGGATGAAACACCAGGATGTAACACCAGGATGTAACACAGGATGAAACACCAGGATGTAACACACTGAAACACCAGGATGTAACACACTGAAACACCAGGATGTAACACACTGAAACACCAGGATGTAACACACTGAAACACCAGGATGTAACACACTGAAACACCAGGATGTAACACACTGAAACACCAGGATGTAACACACTGAAACACCAGGATGTAACACACTGAAACACCAGGATGTAACACACTGAAACACCAGGATGTAACACACTGAAACGCCAGGATGTAACACACTGAAACACCAGGATGTAACACACTGAAACACCAGGATATATCACCAGGATATAACACCAGGATGTAACACTGAAACACCAGGATGTAACACACTGAAACACCAGGATGTAACACACTGAAACACCAGGATGTAACACACTGAAACACCAGGATGTAACACACTGAAACACCAGGATGTAACACACTGAAACACCAGGATATATCACCAGGATATAACACACTGAAACACCAGGATATAACACACTGAAACACCAGGATGTAACACACTGAAACACCAGGATGTAACACACTGAAACACCAGGATGTAACACACTGAAACACCAGGATGTAACACACTGAAACACCAGGATGTAACACACTGAAACACCAGGATGTAACACACTGAAACACCAGGATGTAACACACTGAAACACCAGGATGTAACACACTGAAACACCAGGATGTAACACACTGAAACACCAGGATGTAACACCAGGATATAACACACTGAAACACCAGGATGTAACACACTGAAACACCAGGATGTAACACACTGAAACACCAGGATGTAACACACTGAAACACCAGGATATAACACACTGAAACACATGATCAAACGGTACAGTCTCTGTATCTCACACACACCACACACATGCCCTCTGCTGTTAATTAAGAGAGTAGAAACAGCACAAACCCATCAGTGCTTTTAATTCCTACATATTCTGTTCATCCTTGACAGAGCTAGCTACAGTAGCTCATCCACACTGCATTGTGAGTCTATGGCCTGTGGATGTCTATGGCCTGTAGATGTCTATGGCCTGTAGATGTCTATGGCCTGTAGATGTCTATGGCCTGTAGATGTCTATGGCCTGTGGATGTCTATGGCCTGTGGATGTCTGTGGCCTGTGGATGTCTGTGGCCTGTGGATGTCTGTGGCCTGTGGATGTCTATGGCCTGTGGATGTCTGTGGCCTGTGGATGTCTGTGGCCTGTGGATGTCTATGGCCTGTGGATGTCTATGGCCTGTGGATGTCTATGGCCTGTGGATGTCTATGGCCTTTATGGCCTCTCTACATGAAGGATATGGAAGTAGGGGCCAGCCTCTCTGTAGTCTCTCTACATGAAGGATATGAAAGTAGGGGCTAGTCTCTCTGTAGTCTCTCTACATGAAGGATATGAAAGTAGGGGCTAGTCTCTCTGTAGTCTCTCTACATGAAGGATATGAAAGTAGGGGCCAGCCTCTCTGTAGTCTCTCTACATGAAGGATATGAAAGTAGGGGCCAGTCTCTCTGTAGTCTCTCTACATGAAGGATATGAAAGTAGGGGCTAGTCTCTCTGTAGTCTCTCTACATGAAGGATATGAAAGTAGGGGCCAGCCTCTCTGTAGTCTCTCTACATGAAGGATATGAAAGTAGGGGCCAGTCTCTCTGTAGTCTCTCTACATGAAGGATATGAAAGTAGGGGCCAGTCTCTCTACATGAAGGATATGAAAGTAGGGGCTAGTCTCTCTGTAGTCTCTCTACATGAAGGATATGAAAGTAGGGGCCAGTCTCTCTGTAGTCTCTCTACATGAAGGATATGAAAATAGGGGCCAGCCTCTCTGTAGTCTCTCTACATGAAGGATATGAAAGTAGGGGCTAGTCTCTCTACATGAAGGATATGAAAGTAGGGGCCAGCCTCTCTGTAGTCTCTCTACATGAAGGATATGAAAATAGGGGCCAGCCTCTCTTTTCAGAGAGTGTTTTGTCTCCCGACATCGCCTCTGTCTCTGAAGCGACCGTTGGAAGTCGAAGGCTCAGTTGAAACTGGAAAAGCTCTGTTCGGCCTGTTTTGTTTGTTACTTACTGTAGGACTGTGGAAATAAAAGCTGTCTGTCTCTCCTGTCTTACTTTCTCTCTGTCTCCCCCATCACTCTTTCTGCCCCCCCCCCATCCCTCTTTCTGTCCCCCCATCCCTCTTTCTGCCCCCCCCATCCCTCTTTCTGCCCCCCCATCCCTCTTTCTGTCCCCCCCATCCCTCTTTCTGTCCCCCCATCCCTCTTTCTGTCCCCCCCATCATTTCTGTCCCCCCATCACTTTCTGTCCCCTCCATCCCTCTTTCTGCCCCCCCCATCCCTCTTTCTGTCTCTCTCCCCCAATCCCTCTTTCTGTCTCTCTCCCCCAATCCCTCTTTCTGTCTCTCTCCCCCAATCCCTCTTTCTGTCTCTCTCCCCCAATCCCTCTTTCTGTCTCTCCCCCCATCCCTCTTTCTGTCTCTCCCCCCCATCCCTCTTTCTGTCTCTCCTTCCCTCCTAGGGTCTGTGTCACGTGTTGAGGAAGGAGGGATGGAAGTTTCTGCTGGGCTACTTCCCCTCGGAGAGCACCCTGGAGGAGAGGAGGAGTCTGACCAGGAGGAAAACGTAAGAGAGACACTCCTACTCATTAGGAGACTGGGAGGAAAACGTGAGAGAGACACTCCTCATTAGGAGACTGGGAGGAAAACGTAAGAGAGACACTCCTCATTAGGAGACTGGGAGGAAAATGTAAGAGAGACACTCCTACTCATTAGGAGACTGGGAGGAAAACGTGAGAGAGACACTCCTACTCATTAGGAGACTGGGAGGAAAACGTAAGAGAGACACTCCTACTCATTAGGAGACTGGGAGGAAAACGTGAGAGAGACACTCCTACTCATTAGGAGACTGGGAGGAAAACGTGAGAGAGACACTCCTACTCATTAGGAGACTGGGAGGAAAACGTGAGAGAGACACTCCTACTCATTAGGAGACTGGGAGGAAAACGTAAGAGAGACACTCCTACTCATTAGGAGACTGGGAGGAAAACGTAAGAGAGACACTCCTACTCATTAGGAGACTGGGAGGAAAACATAAGAGAGACACTCCTCATTAGGAGACTGGGAGGAAAACGTGAGAGAGACACTCCTACTCATTAGGAGACTGGGAGGAAAACGTGAGAGAGACACTCCTACTCATTAGGAGACTGGGAGGAAAACGTGAGAGAGACACTCCTACTCATTAGGAGACTGGGAGGAAAACGTGAGAGAGACACTCCTACTCATTAGGAGACTGGGAGGAAAACGTAAGAGAGACACTCCTCATTAGGAGACTGGGAGGAAAACGTGAGAGAGACACTCCTACTCATTAGGAGACTGGGAGGAAAACGTAAGAGAGACACTCCTCATTAGGAGAATGGGAGGAAAACGTGAGAGAGACACTCCTACTCATTAGGAGACTGGGATGAAAACGTGAGAGAGACACTCCTACTCATTAGGAGACTGGGAGGAAAACGTGAGGAAAACGTGAGAGAGACACTCCTACTCATTAGGAGACTGGGAGGAAAACGTAAGAGAGACACTCCTACTCATTAGGAGACTGGGAGGAAAACGTAAGAGAGACACTCCTACTCATTAGGAGACTGGGAGGAAAACGTAAGAGAGACACTCCTACTCATTAGGAGACTGGGAGGAAAACGTAAGAGAGACACTCCTACTCATTAGGAGACTGGGAGGAAAACGTGAGAGAGACACTCCTACTCATTAGGAGACTGGGAGGAAAACGTGAGAGAGACACTCCTACTCATTAGGAGACTGGGAGGAAAACGTAAGAGAGACACTCCTACTCATTAGGAGACTGGGAGGAAAACGTAAGAGACACTCCTCATTAGGAGACTGGGAGGAAAACGTGAGAGAGACACTCCTACTCATTAGGAGACTGGGAGCTCCTCCATAATTGACACATGTCCTCTGTCAGATCTGCATCATAACAGCACTGCTGATATAATACTAGGATAGGAAAACCCAACAACTCTCACTTCATGTTGTCTTTATGCTCGTAGAGAGATCTTCACAGCGTTTTATAAATCTTTACATTTACGTTTTCCTCCTCGTCTCCTACAGCTTTACATTTACGTTTTCCTCCTCGTCTCCTACAGCTTTACATTTACGTTTTCTCCTACAGCTTTACATTTACGTTTTCCTCCTCGTCTCCTACAGCTTTACATTTACGTTTTCCTCCTCGTCTCCTACAGCTTTACATTTACGTTTTCCTCCTCGTCTCCTACAGCTTTACATTTACGTTTTCCTCCTCGTCTCCTACAGCTTTACATTTACGTTTTCCTCCTCGTCTCCTACAGCTTTACATTTACGTTTTCCTCCTCGTCTCCTACAGCTTTACATTTACGTTTTCCTCCTCGTCTCCTACAGCTTTACATTTACGTTTTCCTCCTCGTCTCCTACAGCTTTACATTTACGTTTTCCTCCTCGTCTCCTACAGCTTTACATTTACGTTTTCCTCCTCGTCTCCTACAGCTTTACATTTACGTTTTCCTCCTCGTCTCCTACAGCTTTACATTTACGTTTTCCTCCTCGTCTCCTACAGCTTTACATTTACGTTTTCCTCCTCGTCTCCTACAGCTTTACATTTACGTTTTCCTCCTCGTCTCCTACAGCTTTACATTTACGTTTTCCTCCTTTACATTTACGTCTCCTACAGCTTTACATTTACGTTTTCCTCCTCGTCTCCTACAGCTTTACATTTACGTTTTCCTCCTCGTCTCCGACAGCCTTACATTTACAGGTAATATGACTTGTATTTAAGAATGGCTAATACGTTTCAGTTTGAAAATAAATGTTGTCGTTCAGATGGCGTTGTGAGCACTATATGAAGAGAGTACTAGTTCTCATAGCTCAGCACCCCGGTTATGTTGAAGGAAATGAAAGTGGTCCCTACTATTCTGTTTCATCGCCACTCAGTCAATACACCCTAAATGAGATTAGGGAATTGTCAGGGACCTTACGATACGATATATGATCACGATATGTATGTGCTCAGCACCCTTATGTTGAAGGATATGAAAGTGGTCCCTATGTATGTGCTGTTTCTATATGCCACTAGTCAATACACCCTAAATCACGATATGTATGTGCTGATTCTGTATGTATCACGATACGATGTGATCACGATATGTATGTGCTGATTCTATAT
>NC_060186.1:3502610-3602610 GCF_021184085.1 Oncorhynchus gorbuscha
CCATCGGATCAACCCCATGTTTTATTTATTCAATATTCCATCAGCGTCGTCCGCCTGGAGAACCCAGCCCCCAAAAATCTGCGTCCCAACTGGCACCTTATACCCTGTACGTAGTGCACTACTTTTGACCTGAGCCCTATGTGCACTAAATAGGGAGCAGGTAGTCATTTGGGACAGGACCCATGTCAGCCAGGTAATGGGATCTCATCTCCTCCTGATCGTTGAGGAATGATCCATACTGGATCTGGCTGGCTCCTCAATGGACTTGGCATTTCTGTTCTTTCTGTCTCTATTCTCTCTCTCTCTGAGTCGCCCCCCTCCCCCGTCCCCTCCCGCTATTCAAAGGGTTGAAATTAGGCTCCGGTTGTAACAGGGTTAGAGTTGTGTGCTCTCTGTAAATGTCAACTGAAATGAATATGGAAATGAGTGGCGGCTGGCACGGAGCAATGCTGAACTGTTGGAAGTGCTGCTGGTCCCATTTCTGATTTCAACTCCTGGTAGTCAACTTTTCGTCTAAGGACAATCAGGCAGACGAGATGTGTGGTGAAGTCGGAGCCTGTAATCATAGTGTCTCCGAGTTGTGAGGAGTGCTGATCCTACGATCAGGTTCCTTCTGTTCCATGTCATCTGACTCATGATGTTCTTCATGTACATGCAAATGTATTTGGTGAATTAAAGGGGATTCTAAGGTCTCTGACTGTGTTGATTTCCTCCACAGAGAAAGACGTGAACAGGACCGATCGGACCAACGCTTTCTATGAAGGACAAGACAACCCAGGACTGATCCTGCTGCACGATGTCCTCATGACCTACTGCATGTATGACTTTGACCTGGGTAAGACCACGCTTGTCATACTGAATGACTTTGACCTGGGTAAGACGAAGCAGGTCATACTGAATGACTTTGACCTGGGTAAGACCACGCTTGTCATACTGAATGACTTTGACCTGGGTAAGACAAAGCTTGTCATATTGAATGACTTTGACCTGGGTAAGACAAAGCTTGTCATACTGAATGACTTTGACCTGGGTAAGACAAAGCTTGTCATATTGAATGACTTTGACCTGGGTAAGACGAAGCTTGTCATATTGTATGACTTTGACCTGGGTAAGACAAAGCTTGTCATACTGAATGACTTTGACCTGGGTAAGACAAAGCTTGTCATACTACATGTACTCGGCCTCTACTGGGTTTTTACTGAGGATTCACCAACAATAAATACTAGATGCTACTCGCCACTCAGTGATCAGTGGAGGCTGCTGAGGGGAGGACGGCTCATAATAATGGCTGGAGTGAATGGAATGGCATCACATGGAAACCATGGAAACCAGGTGTTTGATGTATTCGATACCATTCCACTGATTCCGCTCCAGTCATTACCACGAGCCTGTCCTCCCTAATTAAGGTGCCACCAACCTCCTGTGGTCAAGATTGTGTTGGAATGAAAACTCTCTGTCACCACCAGGCTTTGGCTGGCTGACTTACTGGCTGGCTGACTGACTGACTGACTGGCTGACTGACTGGCTGACTGGACGGCTGGCTGGGCGACTGGCTCGCTGGCTGGCTGACTGGCTGACTGGCTGGCTGACTGGCTGGCTGACTGGCTCGCTGGCTGACTGGCTGGATGAGTGGCTGACTGGCTGGATGAGTGGCTGACTGGCTGGATGAGTGGCTGACTGGCTGACTGGCTGACTGACTGGCTGACTGGCTGGCTGACTGGCTGGCTGACTGGCTGGCTGGATGAGTGGCTGGCTGGCTGACTGGCTGGCTGACTGGCTGACTGGCTGAACCCGGGTTATTTTCTCTGTCACCAGGCTATGTCCAGGGTATGAGTGACCTGCTGTCTCCGATCCTCTATGTGATGGAGGACGAGGTGGACGCCTTCTGGTGCTTTGTCTCCTTCATGGACCAGATGGTGAGACTCACAACATAGAACTAGATATACTAGAACAGACAACTTAATAAGACCATAGAAATAGGCTAGATAAACTAGCAGGGACATAACCTTTTAGTGGTTTGTCTCCTTCATGGACCAGATGGGTAAAACTGAGAACATCTGAATAATTAGAACATGCGTAACACAGAAATATAAATACTAGAATGGACAAAGCCCCTCAGACCAAAGCAAATGAAATGAGTATGTCCATTCTAGTCATTCCATGTCTGTGGGTGAGACCTTCACTTACCTCTGTGTTGGTATATGACAGCACAGTTCTTCCTGTTTAACGAGAGAGGGAGGCCAACTAGGTAAGTGTTGGTAGTGTGAGACCTGATTACCTGACTACGCTGGGTTCCCATGGTGCAATTCACAAAGGATGCATCCAAGACCACTCTCTCATAGCCTCCACCAATAGCTGAGCAGAGCCCTGACACTTTGTGATGTCACTCCAGCTCTATGATTTGTCTTATTATCCAACTTATTACAACACCATCCAGCTTCCTGTCTGTTACGTTACGACACCATCCAGCTTCCTGTCTATTCTGTTACGACACCATCCAGCTTCCTGTCTATTCTGTTACGACACCATCCAGCTTCCTGTCTATTCTGTTACGACACCATCCAGCTTCCTGTCTATTCTGTTACGACACCATCCAGCTTCCTGTCTATTCTGTTACGACACCATCCAGCTTCCTGTCTATTCTGTTACGACACCATCCAGCTTCCTGTCTATTCTGTTACGACACCATCCAGCTTCCTGTCTATTCTGTTACGACACCATCCAGCTTCCTGTCTATTCTGTTACGACACCATCCAGCTTCCTGTCTATTCTGTTACGACACCATCCAGCTTCCTGTCTATTCTGTTACGACACCATCCAGCTTCCTGTCTATTCTGTTACTGACACCATCCAGCTTCCTGTCTATTCTGTTACGACACCATCCAGCTTCCTGTCTATTCTGTTACGACACCATCCAGCTTCCTGTCTATTCTGTTACGACACCATCCAGCTTCCTGTCTATTCTGTTACGACACCATCCAGCTTCCTGTCTGTTACGACACCATCCAGCGTCCTACGACACCATCCAGCTTCCTGTCTGTTACGACACCATCCAGCTTCCTGTCTGTTACGACACCATCCAGCTTCCTGTCTGTTACGACACCATCCAGCTTCCTGTCTGTTACGACACCATCCAGCTTCCTGTCTGTTACGACACCATCCAGCTTCCTGTCTGTTACGACACCATCCAGCTTCCTGTCTGTTACGACACCATCCAGCTTCCTGTCTGTTACGACACCATCCAGCTTCCTGTCTGTTACGACACCATCCAGCTTCCTGTCTGTTACGACACCATCCAGCTTCCTGTCTGTTACGACACCATCCAGCTTCCTGTCTGTTACGACACCATCCAGCTTCCTGTCTGTTACGACACCATCCAGCTTCCTGTCTGTTACGACACCATCCAGCTTCCTGTCTGTTACGACACCATCCAGCTTCCTGTCTGTTACGACACCATCCAGCGTCCTGTCTGTTACGACACCATCCAGCTTCCTGTCTGTTACGACACCATCCAGCTTCCTGTCTGTTACGACACCATCCAGCTTCCTGTCTGTTACGACACCATCCAGCTTCCTGTCTGTTACGACACCATCCAGCTTCCTGTCTGTTACGACACCATCCAGCTTCCTGTCTGTTACGACACCATCCAGCTTCCTGTCTGTTACGACACCATCCAGCTTCCTGTCTGTTACGACACCATCCAGCTTCCTGTCTGTTACGACACCATCCAGCTTCCTGTCTGTTACGACACCATCCAGCTTCCTGTCTGTTACGACACCATCCAGCTTCCTGTCTGTTACGACACCATCCAGCTTCCTGTCTGTTACGACACCATCCAGCTTCCTGTCTGTTACGACACCATCCAGCTTCCTGTCTGTTACGACACCATCCAGCTTCCTGTCTGTTACGACACCATCCAGCTTCCTGTCTGTTACGACACCATCCAGCTTCCTGTCTGTTACGACACCATCCAGCTTCCTGTCTGTTACGACACCATCCAGCTTCCTGTCTGTTACGACACCATCCAGCTTCCTGTCTGTTACGACACCATCCAGCTTCCTGTCTGTTACGACACCATCCAGCTTCCTGTCTGTTACGACACCATCCAGCTTCCTGTCTGTTACGACACCATCCAGCTTCCTGTCTGTTACGACACCATCCAGCTTCCTGTCTGTTACGACACCATCCAGCTTCCTGTCTGTTACGACACCATCCAGCTTCCTGTCTGGTCTCCAGCTTCCTGTCTGTTACGACACCATCCAGCTTCCTGTCTGGTACGACACCATCCAGCTCCAGCCTCCAGCTTCCTGTCTGTTACGACACCATCCAGCTTCCTGTCTGATACACCATCCAGCTTCCTGTCTGGCTACGACACCATCCAGCCTCCTGTCTGTCACGACACCATCCAGCCTCCTGTCTGGTAACCATTCAGCTTCTTCCAGACACCATAGCTGCTGAAGTAATTTAAAGGGCATTTCCTGTTACATTAACCATCCAGCTAGCTTTACAGATACTTCCTGCCCAGGTTAGGTCACCATCCAGCTAAACAGCTACACACAGACACACAGGTTAGGGTAAACAGCTACACACAGACACACAGCCACGTTAGGGTAAACCAAGCAGCTACACACAGACACACAGGTTAGGGTCTGGTACGTAAACAGCTACACACAGACACACAGGTTAGGTCTGTAAACAGCTACAGCCTCAGACACACAGGTTCCGGTCTGTTTCCAGCTACACACAGACACAAGTAGGTTTCGGGTAAATCAGCTTTATACATAGACACACAGGTTAGGGTAAACAGCTACACACAGACACACAGGTTAGGGTAAACAGCTACACACAGACACACAGGTTAGGGTAAACAGCTACACACAGACACACAGGTTAGGGTAAACAGCTACACACAGACACACAGGTTAGGGTAAACAGCTACACACAGACACACAGGTTAGGGTAAACAGCTACACACAGACACACAGGTTAGGGTAAACAGCTACACACAGACACACAGGTTAGGGTAAACAGCTACACACAGACACACAGGTTAGGGTAAACAGCTACACACAGACACACAGGTTAGGGTAAACAGCTACACACAGACACACAGGTTAGGGTAAACAGCTACACACAGACACACAGGTTAGGGTAAACAGCTACACACAGACACACAGGTTAGGGTAAACAGCTACACACAGACACACAGGTTAGGGTAAACAGCTACACACAGACACACAGGTTAGGGTAAACAGCTACACACAGACACACAGGTTAGGGTAAACAGCTACACACAGACACACAGGTTAGGGTAAACAGCTACACACAGACACACAGGTTAGGGTAAACAGCTATCATGTTATTATTACTCGGCTGCGTGGTCTCGTACCTGACAGGCCCTTGTTATTCAAAGAAAACCCAAAGACCTTGTCATCTCCAGGCACTGTAGCTGTCATCCCACCCATTAATACATCAAACATGGCAACATCAGGGTTATTGATTTGAACGCAGGCCAGATAGCAACTTGTTAGTGAGGAAGGTAAAAGGAAGCCTGGTGATTGAGGAGTAAGACATTTACATTACATTTAAGTCATTTAGCAGACGCTCTTATCCAGAGCGACTTACAAATTGGTGCATTCACCTTATGACATCCAGTGGAACAACCACTTTACAATAGTGCATCTAAATATTTTAAGGGGGGGGGGGGTGAGAAGGATTACTTTATCCTATCCTAGGTATTCCTTAAAGAGGTGGGGTTTCAGGTGTCTCCGGAAGGTGGTGATTGACTCCGCTGTCCTGGCGTCGTGAGGGAGTTTGTTCCACCATTGGGGAGCCAGAGCAGCGAACAGTTTTGACTGAGCTGAGCGGGAACTGTACTTCCTCAGTGGTAGGGAGGCGAGCAGGCCAGAGGTGGATGAACGCAGTGCCCTTATTTGGGTGTAGGGCCTGATCAGAGCCTGGAGGTACTGAGGTGCCGTTCCCCTCACAGCTCCGTAGGCAAGCACCATGGTCTTGTAGCGGATGCGAGCTTCAACTGGAAGCCAGTGGAGAGAGCGGAGGAGCGGGGTGACGTGAGAGAACTTGGGAAGGTTGAACACTAGACGGGCTGCGGCGTTCTGGATGAGTTGTAGGGGTTTAATGGCACAGGCAGGGAGCCCAGCCAACAGCGAGTTGCAGTAATCCAGACAGGAGATGACAAGTGCCTGGATTAGGACCTGCGCCGCTTCCTGTGTGAGGCAGGGTCGTACTCTGCGGATGTTGTAGAGCATGAACCTACAGGAACGGGCCACCGCCTTGATGTTAGTTGAGAACGACAGTTTGTTGTCCAGGATCACGCCAAGGTTCTTAGCGCTCTGGGAGGAGGACACAATGGAGTTGTCAACCGTGATGGCGAGATCATGGAACGGGCAGTCCTTCCCCGGGAGGAAGAGCAGCTCCGTCTTGCCGAAGTTCAGCTTGAGGTGGTGATCCGTCATCCACACTGATATGTCTGCCAGACATGCAGAGATGCGATTCGCCACCTGGTCATATGAAGGGGGAAAGAGAGAGAGCATCAATGTGGTGTTATGGCTGGCCGACTGGCTGGCCGACTGGCTGGCCGACTGGTTGGCTGGCCGACTGGCTGGCTGGCTGAATGACTGACTGGCTGGCTGGCCGACTGGCTGGCTTGGCCGACTGGCTGGCAGGCCGACTGGCTGGCTTGGCCGACTGGCTGGCAGGCCGACTGCCTGGCTTGGCCGACTGGCTGGCAGGCCGACTGCCTGGCTGACCGACTAGCCGGTAGGCTGAATGCCGGCACGCTTCTGGCAGTCCGACGGACGAATCTGGGTTAGGAGGCGGATGCCAAGATAACACTACCTGCCCCATGCATAGTGCCAACTGTAAAGTGTGGAGGAGAAGGAATAATGAATACAGAAATGCTTTGTCAAGATCGGTATGGGAAGAACTTGACTGGTCTGCACGGTGCCCTGACCTCAACCCCCAATCGAGCAACTTTAGGATGAATTGGAACGCCGACTGCGAGCCAGGCCTAATCAGTGCCTGACCTCACCAATGCTCTTGTGGCTGAATGAAAGAAAGTCCCCCACAGCAATGTTCCAACATCTAGTGGAAAGCCTTCCCAGAGGAGTAGAGACTGTTATAGCAGCAATGTTCCAACATCTAGTGGAAAGCCTTCCCAGAGGAGTAGAGACTGTTATAGCAGCAATGTTCCAACATCTAGTGGAAAGCCTTCCCAGAGGAGTAGAGACTGTTATAGCAGCAATTTTCCAACATCTAGTGGAAAGCCTTCCCAGAAGAGTGGAGGCTGTTATAGCAGCAATGTTCCAACAACTAGTGGAAAGCCTTCCCAGAGGAGTAGAGACTGTTATAGCAGCAATTTTCCAACATCTAGTGGAAAGCCTTCCCAGAAGAGTGGAGGCTGTTATAGCAGCAATGTTCCAACATCTAGTGGAAAGCCTTCCCAGAGGAGTAGAGACTGTTATAGCAGCAAAAGGGGGGACCAACTCCATGCCCATGATTTTGGAATGAGATGTTTGACGAGCTGGCGTCCACATAGTGTCGATCCTGTAGTCTGTATAGTGTGAATGTATTTCCATTCTGTCTACATTCTCAGCACCAGAACTTTGAGGAGCAGATGCAGGGAATGAAGACTCAACTGATCCAGCTCAGCACTCTGCTACGACTACTGGACCTGTCCTTCTGGAACTACCTGGGTGAGGGACACACACACACACACACACACACACACACACACACACACACACACACACACACACACACACACACACACACACACACACACACACACACACACACACACACACACACTGCTACGACTACTGGACCTGTCCTTCTGGAACTACCTGGGTGAGGGACACACACACACACTCTCTCTGCTACGACTACTGGACCTGTCCTTCTGGAACTACCTGGGTGAGGGGAACACACACACACACACACACACACACTGCTACGACTACTGGACCTGTCCTTCAGGAACTACCTGGGTGGAGGGACACACACACACACACTCTGCTACGACTACTGGACCTGTCCTTCTGGAACTACCTGGGTGAGGGACACACACACACACTCTGGAACTACCTGGGTGAGGCACACACACACACACACACACACACTGCTATGACTACTGGACCTGTCCTTCAGGAACTACCTGGGTGAGGGGAACACACACACACACACACACACACACACACACACACACACACACACACACACACACACACACACACACACACACACACACACACACACTGCTACGACTACTGGACCTGTCCTTCAGGAACTACCTGGGTGGAGGGACACACACACACACACTCTGCTACGACTACTGGACCTGTCCTTCTGGAACTACCTGGGTGAGGGACACACACACACACACTCTGCTACGACTACTGGACCTGTCCTTCTGGAACTACCTGGGTGAGGGACACACACACACTCTGGAACTACCTGGGTGAGGGGAACACACACACACACACACACACACACACACACACACACACACACACACACACACACACACACACACACACACACACTGCTACGACTACTGGACCTGTCCTTCTGAAACTACCTGGGTGAGGGAAACACACACACACACACACACACACAAACAGGGCATGCTTTAAAACAAAATTCCTTACAGAAAATTACAATTTAGCGTCAATTATTGGAGTCTGGGTAGTCCAGTCCCTCCCTAATGAATAACACCCATTACTGCCATTTAGAATCCTCAGAATAGAACGTTCACCGTGACAACGGAACACACATTCATCCTCATCATAAGTGTACTAGATAATCACCTTGATGGAGCCAGTGATACATTTCCCTTGTGTTTTCTCTCTCACAAGTGCCGACGCCACATTTTGTCTTCGAAAGAAAAACCAGAGTTTATCCGAGTTTGACTAAGACTTTCTAATGAGATAAATATGGTGTGTTCTGTTTGGAAAAGTCTCCTATTTGCTAGAGGTCATAGGGGGTAGCCGCATCCCTAAACAGTCCCTGATAAGTTGTTTTGAATTAGGCTGTTTAAATGCGGCTAGCGCTACCGTGCAGTCTGATTGGGACGATGTTGATTTATCACCGCGTACTTTATAGTCATTAATTTTCTTGATTAATTTCGGGCTCGCTCAGCCACCCTACTAAAACTGGTCTGCTGTCCGTTACCTCGCCGTATAACAACAACAGCTCCTCCGGAATTCAGAGAGCTACCAAGAACAATAAACCAAGTCAATTCAATAATATGTAAATGAAATGTGTTATTTATCTCTTTAATTTGAGCTGGAAAGGTTAGATTGAGGGCAGGAAGAGAACGACAGTGATGGACGGGATTGTCTTTTGGGGGGGCGGGGCGGGGGGGTGTGAAGGGGAGAAAGAAGAGATAGAGAGGGGACGTAAGAGGCTTAAGGTCTACGATTGGTTGACTTTAATTTACGAGGCTCCACTTCCTCACTATTGATATTCCTTCAGCTCCTTGATCAGAGATGCTCACAACTCTGACACATTCCGAGTGGATTTAACCCCCTCAGGGATGGTTGGATCTATGCCCAATGGCTTTTCAGCTCATGATGTTTACAGGCAATACCTGAGATGTTGTCGGGTTCCCTTCATGCTAACCTTATGTTAGGCTACCTGTACTTCTGCTAACCTTATGTTAGAGGCTACCTGTACTTCATGCTAACCTTATGTTAGAGGCTACCTGTACTTCTGCTAACCTTATGTTAGGCTACCTGTACTTCATGCTAACCTTATGTTAGAGGCTACCTGTACTTCTGCTAACCTTGTGTTAGAGGCTACCTGTACTTCATGCTAACCTTATGTTAGAGGCTACCTGTACTTCATGCTAACCTTATGTTAGAGGCTACCTGTACTTCATGCTAACCTTATGTTAGAGGCTACCTGTACTTCTGCTAACCTTGTGTTAGAGGCTACCTGTACTTCATGCTAACCTTATGTTAGAGGCTACCTGTACTTCATGCTAACCTTATGTTAGAGGCTACCTGTACTTCTGCTAACCTTATGTTAGAGGCTACCTGTACTTCATGCTAACCTTATGTTAGAGGCTACCTGTACTTCATGCTAACCTTATGTTAGAGGCTACCTGTACTTCTGCTAACCTTGTGTTAGAGGCTACCTGTACTTCATGCTAACCTTATGTTAGAGGCTACCTGTACTTCATGCTAACCTTATGTTAGAGGCTACCTGTACTTCTGCTAACCTTATGTTAGGCTACCTGTACTTCATGCTAACCTTATGTTAGAGGCTACCTGTACTTCTGCTAACCTTATGTTAGGCTACCTGTACTTCTGCTAACCTTATGTTAGAGGCTACCTGTACTTCTGCTAACCTTGTGTGTGTGTCTCTGTGTGTGTGTGTGTGTGTGTGTGTGTGTGTGTGTGTGTGTTTGTCCATCTTACAGTGGCCCAGGACTCTGGTCACCTGTACTTCTGCTAACCTTGTGTCTGTGTAGATCTTACAGTGGCCCAGGACTCTGGTCACCTGTACTTCTGCTAACCGTGTGTGTGTGTCTTACAGTGGCCCAGGACTCTGGTCACCTGTACTTCTGCTAACCGTGTGTGTGTGTCTTACAGTGGCCCAGGACTCTGGTCACCTGTACTTCTGCTAACCGTGTGTGTGTGTCCATCTTACAGTGGCCCAGGACTCTGGTCACCTGTACTTCTGCTAACCGTGTGTGTGTGTCTTACAGTGGCCCAGGACTCTGGTCACCTGTACTTCTGCTAACCGTGTGTGTGTGTCCATCTTACAGTGGCCCAGGACTCTGGTCACCTGTACTTCTGCTAACCGTGTGTGTGTGTCTTACAGTGGCCCAGGACTCTGGTCACCTGTACTTCTGCTAACCGTGTGTGTGTGTCTTACAGTGGCCCAGGACTCTGGTCACCTGTACTTCTGCTAACCGTGTGTGTGTGTCTTACAGTGGCCCAGGACTCTGGTCACCTGTACTTCTGCTTTCGCTGGCTCCTGATTCGCTTCAAGAGAGAACTGAGTTTCCCTGATGTCCTGCGTCTTTGGGAGGTGAGTCACAGACATTCAAGGCGTTTACCGTTAATCAATCGTCTGTTCTCTAATGATCGATCAGCCCACACAGTCAATCCAGCCAATCAATCAAAGAGGCAAATCAGTCATTACAGTGAGCACTTGATCAATCAGTGGCCTCTCTCTGTCCCCTGACTCTCTGATTCTGCTGCTCCTCAGTCTCACCACCTCCTCTTCTCCTGCTCTCCTCCTCATCATCCTCCTCCTAACTCCCCGTAGATGAATCAGTAACCTGATTAAAAGGCCCGTGGTTTAGTTTTAATTTCATCATCTCTCCATTTCGTCCAGAGGCATTGCGAGGAAACACAAGCCAATTAGCATTAATTTAATTATGTTTCACAGAATCACAACAATTAGTTTGATTTATCAGACATAATGATGCAGATACTGTATCTTTCACACACACACACCGACTCTGATAGTCTCTGGGTTGACTTCAGGTAATGTGGACCGGGCTGCCGTGCCAGAACTTCCACCTGCTGGTGTGCTGTGCCATCCTGGACTCAGAGAAACACCAGATTATGGAGAAACAATATGGCTTCAATGAGATCCTCAAGGTGTGTGTTCTTACGTTTTGTCTGTATGTGTGTGTTCACTTGTATCCGTCTCTGTGTGAGTGCAAGGTTGGTTGGGGTCAACATTACACTAAATATGACCTGCCCTACCTCCTAAAATAGAAAGGGTCCTTTTAACTCCTATCAGAGGAGAGTTAGGGTGGGGGGGGAGTTGGGAGGAGAGAAGAGGAGAGTTGGGAGGAGAGAAGAGGAGAGTTGGGAGGAGAGAAGAGGAGAGTTGGGAGGAGAGAAGAGGAGAGAAGAGGAGAGTTGGGAGGAGAAGAGGAGAGTTGGGAGGAGAGAAGAGGAGAGTTGGGAGGAGAGAAGAGGAGAGTTGGGAGGAGAGAAGAGGAGAGTTGGGAGGAGAGAAGAGGAGAGTTGGGAGGAGAGAAGAGGAGAGTTGGGAGGAGAGAAGAGGAGAGTTGGGAGGAGAGAAGAGGAGAGTTGGGAGGAGAGAAGAGGAGAGTTGGGAGGAGAGAAGAGGAGAGTTGGGAGGAGAGAAGAGGAGAGTGGGGAGGAGAGAAGAGGAGGAGTGGGGGAGGAGAGTGGGGAGGAGAGAGAGGAGAGTGGGGAGGAGAGAGAGGAGAGTGGGGAGGAGAGAGAGGAGAGTGGGGAGGGAGAGAGAGGAGAGTGGGGAGGAGAGGGAGGAGAGAGGAGAGAGGGAGAGTGGGGAGGAGAGAGAGGAGAGTGGGGAGGAGAGGAAGAGGAGAGTGGGGGAGGGAGAGGAGAGAGGAGAGTGGGGAGGAGAGGAGAGGAGAGGGGAGGGGAGGGGAGAGGGGGAGGGGAGGAGAGGAGAGTGGGGGAGGGGAGGAGAGGGAGAGGGGGGGGGGAGGAGAGGAGAGTGGGGAGGGGGGAGAGGAGAGTGGGGAGGAGGAGAGGAGAGTGGGGGGGGGAGAGGAGAGTGGGGGGAGGAGAGAGGAGAGTGGGGGGAGGAGAGAGAGAGGAGAGAGGAGAGAGGGGGGGGGGGAGGAGAGAAGAGGAGAGTGGGGGGAGGAGAGAAGAGGAGAGTGGGGGGAGGAGAGAAGAGGAGAGTGGGGGGGGAGGAGAGAAGAGGAGAGTGGGGGGGGAGGAGAGAAGAGGAGAGTGGGGGGAGGAGAGAAGAGGAGAGTGGGGAGGGGAGGAGAGGAGAGGGGGAGGGGAGGGGAGGAGGAGGGGGGGGGAGGAGAGGAGAGTGGGGGGAGGAGAGGAGAGTGGGGGGAGAAGAGGAGAGTGGGGGGAGGAGAGAGGAGAGTGGGGGGGGAAGAGGAGAGTGGGGGGAGAAGAGGAGAGTGGGGGAGAAGAGGAGAGTGGGGGGGGAGAGTGGGGGGAAGAGGAGGAGGAGGAGAGGAGAGTGGGGGGAGAAGAAGAGGAGAGTGGGGGGAAGAGGAGAAGAGGAGAGTGGGGGGAGAGAGAGAATGAGGGGAGTTGGGGGGGGAGAAGAGGAGAGCTGGGAGAGGAGAGGAGAGCTGGGAGAGGAGAGAGGAGAGCTGGGGGAGGAGAGGAGAGGAGAGCTGGGGGGAGAAGATGAGAGGAGAGCTGGGGGAGAAGATGAGAGGAGAGCTGGGGGAGAAGAGGAGAGGAGAGCTGGGGGAGAAGATGAGAGGAGAGCTGGGGGAGAAGATGAGAGGAGAGCTGGGGGAGAAGATGAGAGGAGAGCTGGGGGGAGGAGAGGAGAGGAGAGCTGGGGGAGGAGAGGAGAGGAGAGCTGGGGGGAGAGAAGAGGAGAGTGGGGGGAGAGAAGAGGAGAGTGGGGGAGAGAAGAGGAGAGTGGGGGGAGAAGAGGAGAGAAGAGGAGAGTGGGGGAGAGAAGAGAGAGAGAAGAGGAGAGTGGGGGGAGGGAAGAGGAGAGTGGGGGGAAGAGGAGTGGGGGGAGAGGAGAGTGGGGGGAGGAAGAGGAGAGTGGGGGGAGGGAGGAGAGGAGAGTGGGGGAGAGGAGAGTTGAGTGGGGGGAGTTGGGGGGAGAGAAGAGGAGAGCTGGAAGAGGAGAGGAGAGCTGGGGGAGAAAGAGGAGAGTGGGGGGAGAAAAGGAGACGAGAGGAGAGTGGGGGGAGACGAGAGGAGAGTGGAGATGAGAGGAGAGTGGGGGGAGACTTGGGGGTGGGGGAGAGAGTGGGGAGGATAGCCTGGGGGGAGAAGAGGCGAGTGGGGGAGAGAAGATGAGCGTCCGGGAGAAAAGAGGAGAGTGGGGGGAAGATTCAAGATTTTGGGGGGGAGAAGAGAGAGAGAGTGGGGGGAGAAGAGAAGAGGAGAGCTGGGGAGAAGAAGAGGAGAGTGGGGGGAGAAGAGAAGAGGGAGTTGGGGAGAGAGAAGAGGAGAGTGGGGGGAGAGAAGAGGAGAGTGGGGGGAGAGAAGAGGAGAGTGGGGGGAGAGAAGAGGAGAGTGGGGGGAGAGAAGAGGAGAGTGGGGGAGAAGAAGAGGAGAGTGGGGGGAGAGAAGAGGAGAGTGGGGGGAGAGAGACAGAAGAGAAGAGACGGGGGGAGAAAAGAGGAGAGTGGGGGAGAAGAGAAGGAGAGTGGGGGAGACCTTGGGGGGAGAGAGAAGAGGAGAGTCTAGAAGAAGAGGAGAGTGGGGGGGGAGAAAGAGGAGAGTGGGGGGAGAGAAGAGGAGAGTGGGGGGAGAGAAGAGGGGAGCGGGGGGAGAAGAGAGAGAGAGTGGGGGAGAAAAGAGGAGAGGGGGGGAGAGAAGAGGAGAGCGGGGGGGGAGAAGAGGAGAGCGGGGGGAAAGGAGAGGAGAAGAGAGAAGAGGAGAGTGGGGGGAGAGAAGAGGAGAGTGGGGGGGAGAGAAGAGGAGAGCGGGGGGAGAGAAGAGGAGAGTGGGGGAGGAGAGAGAGAGAGGAGAGCGGGGGGAGAGAAAGGAGAGTGGGGGAGAGAAGAGGAGAGAGAGAAGAGGAGAAGAGAAGAGGGAGAGTGGGGGGAGAGAAGAGAGAGAGAGAAGAGGAGAGCTTTAGAGAAGAGGAGCACTGGGGAAAGAGAGAGGATGTCTGGGGGGAGAGAAGAAGAGTTAATTAGAGGAGAGTAGAGAAGGAGCAGAGTGAGGAGAGCGGGGGGGAGAGAAGAGGAGGCTTTCAGAGAAGAGGAGAGCTGGGGGAGAGAAGAAGACATTACAAGACACGAGAGCGGGGGAGAGCGGGGGGAGAGAAGAGAACACTGGTTTTCAGTGGGGGAGAAGAGGAGAGCGGGGGAGAGTGTTTAGCGTGGGGAGAGAAGAGGAGCTCAGGGACGGGCAAGAGAAGAGGAGAGCGGGGGGAGAAGTGGGGGAAGAGGAGAGCGGGGGAGAAAGAGGAGCCTCAGAGAAGAGAGCGGGGGGGGAGAGAAGAGGGAGCGGGGGAGAGAAGGCTCGGGAGGTCTGGGGAGAAGAGGCGAGGGGGGGGAGAAGAGGAGAGCATTCATGTTCAGACATGAGGAGCAGAGAGAGCTGGCTCTAGAAGAGGAGGCCCTAAGAAACAGAAGAGAGTTGGGGGGAGAGCTGGGGAGAAGAGGAGAGCTTTGTGGAAGCAAAACGAGAGTTTTAGCTGCCCCCCCCTTGAAAGCCGGAGAGAGAAGAGTTTGGGGACACAGAGAAGTGAGAGAATAACCAGAAGAGGAGAGCACAAGTTTTTAATACAGAAAGAGGAGAGCTGTTTTTTTTGTCATTAAACTGTTTTTTTATTGGTCATTATTTATTTTTTAGTTTACCTTTTTAGGACGGGGGGAGAGAAGCAAGTCAGTTAAGAAGAAAGTCTTATTTAAGATTGACTGGGGAGAGAGGAACAGTGGGGGGAAGGAGCCTTGTTCAGGGGCAGAAAGAGGAGAGTGGGGAGAGAGGGGGAGAGATTTTACCTTGTCAAGAGGAGAGCTCGGGGGGAGAGAAGATCCAGAGGAAGGGGGGGAGAAGAAAGAAGAGGTTACTAGTCCGACGGGGGGAACCACTGGGGGAGAAGAGGAGAGCGGGGGGAGAGAAGAGAGAGCGGGGGGATACGAGGACTATGATCAGAAGAGGGATTTCCAGAAGAAGAGGACAGGACAGGAGAGCTGGGGGGATAATAGGAGAGCTTGGGGGGCAGAAGAGGGAGCTGGGGACTCCTGTTTCAACTTCCTCCTCCTGGTTCCTGAGAGAGAGGAGAACAAGAGGAGAGCTTGGGGGGAAGAGGAGAGCAAAGAGGAGAGCGGGTAAGAGGAGAGCTGGGGGAAACAGGGAGAGCAAAAGGACAGACAGGGATTGGGGGGAAGAAGAGGAGAGTGGAAAGAGGGGAGTGAGAGAAGAGGAGAGTGGGGGACAAATTTTTTAATCGGGAACGTCTTCGCTCTGAGACTTTGTCTTCAGGTACATGCTTCTGGGTGACTTCCACGATGTGTGCAAGGGTCCCTGGTTCGCGCCCGGTAAGGGATGGTCTCCTTATGCTGTTACACATGTTTACTGTCTTTGTATCATCAAAATGACTGATGATGGGAATTCTCTAGAAATATAGGCTGATGTTATCAAGTTATCTTGGCTGTGTCATATACTCATAGCCTGTAAGGATGCTTAGATCCGTCTAAAATCATTCAACATTTTACCTTGAGGTTACTTCCTGATGTGATCACAGCTGTTCTTTCTGCAGTTGGTAGACAGCTAGTAGATGGTAACCATGGAGACCTTGCAGGTCACCTGCTACAACACCAGGTGGGGGAGGGAGGTGGCAGTAGATAGGGGGATGGGGGGTTTTAGGGAGAAAGGAGGGAAAGAGAGTGGTGAGAGAGGGAGGGAGAGAAAGGAGGGAAAGAGAGTGGTGAGAGAGAGGGATTGGGGTTTCGTCAGGGGAGAGGGAGGTCAGAAGAGGAGAGAGGGAAAGGTCACCTGAGAAGAGAGAGAATGGGCACACTGTGTTTTTATGATGTCAAGGAAGCAGTTAATTATCACCTAGCAGGAGCATGTGCTCTTCAACTAACAGCTTTCACTGCCTAGTCACATTACAACACACGGTTAACTACACAGAACACTGGTTTTCAGTGTTGGAGTGTTTATCCGTGTCATCACTTTAGCTGGGACGGGCAACTTCGGTGGGGTGGGGCCACCAACATCACGAGCGGCCGCAGTGGCTCGCTGGTCTGCATACCTATTCATGTTCACACATGCAGTCAGAGCTGGCTCTAGCATTTTGGAGGCCCTAAGCAACATTTTGTTGGGGGCCCCTGCCACTTTGTGGGCAAAACGTTTTTTTTAGCTGGGAGAGAGAAAGTTTGACACATTTTGCAGTGAGAGAATAACCAACAGCCCACAAGTTTTTAATACATAAACTGTTTTTTTTTGTCATTAAACTGTTTTTTTATTGGTCATTATTTATTTTTTAGTTTACCTTTTAACGAGGCAAGTCAGTTAAGAAGAAAGTCTTATTTACATTGACTGGTCTAGGAACAGTGGGTTAACTGCCTTGTTCAGGGGCAGAACGACAGATTTTTACCTTGTCAGCTCGGGATTCGATCCAGCAAACTTTCGGTTACTAGTCCGACGCTCTAACCACTGGGCTACCTGCCGCCCCATACGATGATCACACCATTTCCATTTATTACAGGACACTGATAATAACTTGTCCACGGGACTTCCATCTGGTTCCTAAATGTAACTCCCACCTGTGACCCAACTTCCTCCTTCTGGTTCCTGAGAGATAATAACTTGTCCACGGACCTGTTGACTCAAACTTCCATCTGTTTCAGTGTCTTCCTCCTTCTGGTTCCTGAGAGATAATAACTTGTCCACGGGACCTGTTGACTCCTGTTTCAACTTCCTCCTCCTGGTTCCTGAGAGATAATAACTTGTCCACGGGACCTGTTGACTCCTGTTTCAACTTCCTCCTCCTGGTTCCTGAGAGATAATAACTTGTCCACTGGACCTGTTGACTCCTGTTTCAACTTCCTCCTCCTGGTTCCTGACTTGTCCACGGGACCTGTTCCTGAACTGGTTCCTGTTCCTGGTTCCTGAGAGATAATAACTTGTCCACGGGACCTGTTGACTCCTGTTTCAACTTCCTCCTTCTGGTTCCTGAGAGATAATAACTTGTCCACTGGACCTGTTGACTCCTGTTTCAACTTCCTCCTCCTGGTTCCTGAGAGAGTGACGGCACAACACTTGCAAAGTAAAACTAAACACCAAAACACAACAGCATTAACAGCATTAACAACGTGTCTATGCATGACAACAACCCATGACTGTTTAATGACAACCCAGACCCAACCCATCTGTTTAAACGACATGGCTCCCACTTTGACCCAACCCATCTGTTTAAAGTGTCTCCCAGACTCAACTATGGTGTTTAAAGGTCTCCGACAGACCCAACCCACCTGCATGTCTACAGTGGAATCTAGTCTTTCTCTGGCATTCGACATGCTCCACTTCCTCTGTCATCTTCAAGCTCACACATTCTGCAACTGGACCTCACTTCGACATGACACATGGGAGACATTTCCAACCCACTGACTTTGTCTTCAGGACACTTTTCTGCTGGATTCCACCAAAATGAAGCCCTGAAATGTCTCAGGTGCTTTCACCCCGTCTTCATCATCAGACCACAGGTTCAAGACTGTCCCAAACCCTGGCATCCTCACCCTCCCCATCCTCCCCCAGGTCTGGTAGGCAGGTCACCTGGTAGGCAGGTCACCTGGTAGGCAGGTCACCTGGTAGGCAGGTCACCTTTAGGTCACCTGGTGCAGGTCACCTGGTAGGCAGGTCACCTGGTAGGCAGGTCACCTGGTAGGCAGGTCACCTGGTAGGCAGGTCACCTGGTAGGCAGGTCACCTGGTAGGCAGGTCACCTGGTAGGCAGGTCACCTGGTAGCGGTACCCTAATCAATGCTACATCCTCTTGAGGTAACCCACTAGACTTTCACATGAATGCCTCCAACATGTTGTTTAAAGTACCATCTTTCCTTTTCATCTGATCCATTAACCAATAAAGCAGCTCACCCAACTATGGTGTTTAAAGTGTCTCCCAGACTCTGTTTAAAGTGGCTCCCAGACCCAACCCATCTGTTTAAAGTGGCTCCCAGACCCAACCCATCTGTTTAAAGTGTCTCCCAGACCCAACCCATCTGCATGTCTACAGTGGAATCTAGTCTTTCTCTCTCATTCGCTCCACTTCCTCTGTCATCTTCAAGCTCACACATTCTGCAACTGGACCTCACTTCACGGGAGAACTGTAAACCCACTGAGGAGAGACATGACGATCTTTACTGCTGCAGGTGCTGTAAGGAGTACTGTGTACCAGTCTCTCCTCTGGAACAATGATCAGTCTTATGTTCCACGACACCTAAAAACCTATTGACTTGAACAGGGAAGAGAGAAAGAGTGTGTTTAATAATTCACACCACCCTTGATGCTACTTGGACTGGGGACAGAACCGTCCCTCCGTTACGTTCTATGGCCATGTGATACTGGTCTCCATGCCGTCTCCTTCGTTTTCATCCTTGGCTGTTATCGCAAGACACAGACTATGAACCTTGTGTGCAATTAATTATACCGTATCGTCCAGCAATCTGACTGTCTGATGCGATGTAACATGAATATTCTGATGACATGGTAAAACAAAAGAGAACAGAAATGGTTGACCCGAGCCATCATCCAGTGAGTTCTCCAATAACCTCCCTCTCGGAGGACACTTAAAGATAAGGTTTCTAGAGCCTTCCTGGGGTCTAATACATTTTTAGCAGTGCCCCCACTCCTCCAGTTTGAGAGCAACTCTCTCTCTCTCACTGTAGCAGAATCATAACTAAAACATTTTTATAAATTATCCAACCCAAATTTAGAATGACAGTCCTTAGTGCTTTACTTTGTCTTCTCCTCAGACTAGCACACATCATCCCGGTTAGAATGTACATTTATAAATGGGAACTTTTTACTGTCTGTAATAACTCTTCTCATTACAGCCCCCCTTTTTCCCTGTTTTCCTGTAGCGAGTGGCCTGGTAATGACAGATGGGTATCTCAATGCGTACTCAGTCTAAATTGTTCACAGTGTGTAGACCTCCCTTCTCCCGGCACTTATCATTGTAGCGTCTTCTTCAGATGGCGTTGCAGTTCATCTTCCCAACGTTTGATAATGTCCCGATTTCAATGTAAAGTAATGTTCTTCCCACTAATACAAGTCTCTCACCTGAGCCGCTATTTTTTTATTTTACCTTTATTTAACCAGGCAAGTCAGTTATGAACAAATTCTTATTTTCAATAACGGCCTAGGAACAGTGGGTTAACTGCCTTGTTCAGGGGCAGAACGACCTTGTCAGCTCAGGGGTTTGAACTTGCAACCTTCCGGTTATTAGTCCAACGCTCTAACCACTAGGCTAACCTGTCTGGTCAATTTCTCCCATCAGCACGCTAGCATAAGATAAGTTTCTCTCTCCATGCTGACTCTACATGTGCGGTCTCAGCGCCCCTGCCGCCCGCACCCAGGTTTGGCTCGGACACAGATAAGTGTTAAAGGTCACCGTCACTTTAAACGCCTTGTGCCGCTCTTTCTGCAGCCGGTTTGGGAGGGTTTTGAGGTTCACACACACTGTTTGTGGCCAAATGATTCCTACATGCATTAAGACACCATCTGACGTCACCTTCCATGATCACCTAAAGAGAGGACAGATCAGAACAACAGTTTTAGTTCATTTCTGTTTCAGGAAATCCAGACAAGCTTTGACTATATGACAAATGATTACATTCACAATTTTCTGAACATAATTTTCTCTACGATTAATGTCAAATAACACAACAACATACTGTTACTGTTGAAACCGTTTTTCCTACTTACTTCACACTCCCTTATTTTACTGGCTACCTCTCTGAAGAGTTGCCAGGTCAGGGAGTTGGAACCCCAACACTCTCTTATTTTACTGGCTACCTCTCTGAAGAGTTGTCAGGGGGTTGGAACCCCAACACTTTTTTACTGGCTACCTCTCTGAAGAGTTGCCAGGTCAGGTTTGGAACCCCAACACTCCCTTATTTTACTGGCTACCTCTCTGAAGAGTTGCCAGGTCAGGGAGTTGGAACCCCAACACTCCCTTATTTTACTGGCTACCTCTCTGAAGAGTTGCCAGGTCAGGGAGTTGGAACCCCAACACTCCCTTATTTTACTGGCTACCTCTCTGAAGAGTTGCCAGGTCAGGGAGTTGGAACCCCAACACTCCCTTATTTTACTGGCTACCTCTCTGAAGAGTTGCCAGGTCAGGGAGTTGGAACCCCAACACTCCCTTATTTTACTGGCTACCTCTCTGAAGAGTTGTCAGGAGTTGGAACCCCAACACTCCCTTATTTTACTGGCTACCTCTCTGAAGAGTTGTCAGGTTGGAACAGGGAGTTGGAACCCCAACACTCCCTTATTTTACTGGCTACCTCTCTGAAGAGTTGCCAGGTCAGGGAGTTGGAACCCCAACACTCCCTTATTTTACTGGCTACCTCTCTGAAGAGTTGCCAGGTCAGGGAGTTGGAACCCCAACACTCCCTTATTTTACTGGCTACCTCTCTGAAGAGTTGTCAGGGAGTTGGAACCCCAACACTCCCTTATTTTACTGGCTACCTCTCTGAAGAGTTGTCAGGGAGTTGGAACCCCAACACTCCCTTATTTTACTGGCTACCTCTCTGAAGAGTTGCCAGGTCAGGGAGTTGGAACCCCAACACTCCCTTATTTTACTGGCTACCTCTCTGAAGAGTTGCCAGGTCAGGGAGTCAGCACCCTAACCCATCGGGGGGAACCCCAACACTCCAGTAGACCCAATCTGGTGAAATTGGTATCAAAACAAAGAAAGTAATGAAATCAGCAATACACACATCACAATCCATTTGGGGTAACTGTCAACCCTCATTAACATATAGCCTAGTGGTTAGAGGCAGGGTAGCCTAGTGGTTAGAGGCAGGGTAGCCTAGTGGTTAGAGGCAGGGTAGCCTAGTGGTTAGAGGCAGGGTAGCCTAGTGGTTAGAGGCAGGGTAGCCTAGTGGTTAGAGGCAGGGTAGCCTAGTGGTTAGAGGCAGGGTAGCCTAGTGGTTAGAGGCAGGGTAGCCTAGTGGTTAGAGGCAGGGTAGCCTAGTGGTTAGAGCGTAGAGGCGGCAGGGTAGCCTAGTGGTTAGAGCGTTGGACTCGTAACCGGAAGGTTGCGAGTTCAAACCCCCGAGCTGACATGGTACAAATCTGTCGTTCTGCCCCTGAACAGGCAGTTAACCCACTGTTCCTAGGCCGTCATTGAAAATAAGAATTTGTTCTTAACTGACTTGCCTGGTTAAATAAAGGTAAAATAAAATAAAATATGAGCAGACTGTGTATATTTACGAAAGACCAGGACCCTGGGAACTGGGCGTTTCCACTTTGAACACATGGTTCACATCGTGAATCACATGTTGTTAACACACTGCATGTTAACTAAAAAATAAACACATTTGAATACCTAATCATCTTAGAATTACAATTCTTGATAATTTTTTATTTGATTTATTTCACCTTTATTTAACTAGGCAAGTCATAACTCCATAAGGAAATAATGGTAGAATAGAGACGGGTGTTTCTCGTTCATTTTGTAATTAAATCCCACATGTCCCCTTCATTGATCAAACACCACTATGTAAAATGTTCCTGTCCCGCTGCTCTCTAGAGGATTGGTTGTTGCTCTTTTGAAAAAGATGGAAACGCTCGTATAGTGTCATTTGCTCCGACTGCAGCAGGCTTCATTCCTACTTTACACTCATTCTTCCAATGTCCGATAGCTCCCTGTTTTTAGATGTGGGACAGTCTGCCTGCGCAATGTCCGATAGCTCCCTGTTTATAGATGTGGGACAGTCTGCCTACGCAATGTCCGATAGTTCCCCTGTTTTTACATGTGGGACAGTCTGCCTACGCAATGTCCGATAGTTCCCTGTTTATAGATGTGGGACAGTCTGCCTGCGCAATGTCCGATAGCTCCCTGTTTATAGATGTGGGACAGTCTGCCTGCGCAATGTCCGATAGCTCCCTGTTTATAGATGTGGGACAGTCTGCCTACGCAATGTCCGATAGTTCCCCTGTTTTTACATGTGGGACAGTCTGCCTACGCAATGTCCGATAGCTCCCTGTTTATAGATGTGGGACAGTCTGCCTACGCAATGTCCGATAGCTCCCTGTTTATAGATGTGGGACAGTCTGCCTACGCAATGTCCGATAGTTCCCCTGTTTTTACATGTGGGACAGTCTGCCTACGCAATGTCCGATAGTTCCCTGTTTATAGATGTGGGACAGTCTGCCTGCGCAATGTCCGATAGCTCCCTGTTTATAGATGTGGGACAGTCTGCCTGCGCAATGTCCGATAGCTCCCTGTTTATAGATGTGGGACAGTCTGCCTACGCAATGTCCGATAGTTCCCCTGTTTTTACATGTGGGACAGTCTGCCTACGCAATGTCCGATAGCTCCCTGTTTATAGATGTGGGACAGTCTGCCTACGCAATGTCCGATAGCTCCCTGTTTATAGATGTGGGACAGTCTGCCTACGCAATGTCCGATAGCTCCCTGTTTATAGATGTGGGACAGTCTGCCTACGCAATGTCCGATAGCTCCCTGTTTATAGATGTGGGACAGTCTGCCTACGCAATGTCCGATAGCTCCCTGTTTATAGATGTGGGACAGTCTGCCTACGCAATGTCCGATAGCTCCCTGTTTATAGATGTGGGACAGTCTGCCTACGCAATGTCCGATAGCTCCCCGTTTTTAGATGTGGGACAGTCTGCCTACGCAATGTCCGATAGCTCCCTGTTTATAGATGTGGGACAGTCTGCCTACGCAATGTCTGATAGCTCCCTGTTTATAGATGTGGGACAGTCTGCCTACGCAATGTCCGATAGCTCCCTGTTTATAGATGTGGGACAGTCTGCCTACGCAATGTCCGATAGCTCCCTGTTTATAGATGTGGGACAGTCTGCCTACGCAATGTCCGATAGCTCCCTGTTTATAGATGTGGGACAGTCTGCCTACGCAATGTCCGATAGCTCCCTGTTTATAGATGTGGGACAGTCTGCCTACGCAATGTCCGATAGCTCCCTGTTTATAGATGTGGGACAGTCTGCCTACGCAATGTCCGATAGCTCCCTGTTTATAGATGTGGGACAGTCTGCCTACGCAATGTCCGATAGCTCCCTGTTTATAGATGTGGGACAGTCTGCCTACGCAATGTCCGATAGCTCCCTGTTTATAGATGTGGGACAGTCTGCCTACGCAATGTCCGATAGCTCCCTGTTTATAGATGTGGGACAGTCTGCCTACGCAATGTCCGATAGCTCCCTGTTTATAGATGTGGGACAGTCTGCCTACGCAATGTCCGATAGCTCCCTGTTTATAGATGTGGGACAGTCTGCCTACGCAATGTCCGATAGCTCCCTGTTTATAGATGTGGGACAGTCTGCCTACGCAATGTCCGATAGCTCCCTGTTTATAGATGTGGGACAGTCTGCCTACGCAATGTCCGATAGCTCCCTGTTTATAGATGTGGGACAGTCTGCCTACGCAATGTCCGATAGCTCCCTGTTTATAGATGTGGGACAGTCTGCCTACGCAATGTCCGATAGCTCCCTGTTTATAGATGTGGGACAGTCTGCCTACGCAATGTCCGATAGCTCCCTGTTTATAGATGTGGGACAGTCTGCCTACACTTAAGTATTTTTTTTGCTACTCAAAACACCAGTCTGAACGTCAACATTGAGTTCCTCTGTCCAGTGTCTGTGTTCTTTTGCCCATCTTAATCTTTTATTTTTATTGGCCAGTCTGAGATTTGGCTTTTTCTTTGCAAATCTGCCTAGAAGGCTAGCATCCCGGAGTCGCCTCTTCACTGTTGACATTGAGACTGGTGTTTTGCCGGTACTATTTAATGAAGCTGCCAGTTGTGGACTTGTGAGGCGTCTGTTTCTCAAACTAGACACACTAATCTACTTGTGCTCTTGCTCAGTTGTGCACCGGGGCCTCCAACTCCTCTTTCTATTCTGGTTAGAGTCGGTTTGCTTTGTTCTGTGACAGGAGTAGTACACAGTGTTATACGAGATCTTCAGTTTCTTGGCAATTTCTCGCATGGAATAGCCTTCATTTCTCAGAACAAGAATAGACTGACGAGTTTCAGAAGAAATTACCATTTTGAGCCTGTAATTGAACCCACAAATGTTGATGCTCCAGATACCCAACTAGTCTAAAGAAGGCCAGTTTTATTGCTTTTTTAAATCAGTTCAACAGTTTTCAGCTGTGCTAACATTATTGCAGAAGGGTATTCTAATGATCAATTAGCCTTTTTTGAAATGATGAACTTGGATTAGCTAACACAACGTGCCATTGGAACACAGGAGTGATGGTTCCTGATAACGGGCCTAATTTAGATATTCCATGAAAAATCATCCGTTTCCAGCAACAATAGTCATTTACAACATTAACAGTGGCTACACTGTATTTCTGATCAGTTTGATGTTATTTTAAATGGACAAGAAATGTGCTTTAAAAAAAAAAAATTAAGTGACCCCGAAGTTTTGAACGGTTATAATATGTTTTAGTGATCTGCCCGCAGGCCGTCAGTTAGCCATCTTTGCTTTAGCAAGTCACCGATCAAAGAATGTTCTCCCTTCCTCTGTTCTCCTTCTTCTTTTCTCCCTTCCTTCCAGCTCATAAATGAACTGTCGATGAAACTGGACATCAGGGCCATCCTCAACAAAGCTGAAGCTATATGCCTGCAGCTGAAGAGTTGTAAGGTATGTAATCCCAAGATAGGACATCTATCTATCTTCAGAACGTTTGTGCTTCCGGTATATTCTGAAATACAATGCATGGGTTTTGAGAAGCTCGCCCATCCGGCTCGAAGGACCATGGTAAATAATGGAGGGTTTGCCGAGTGTGGAGAGGGATAGGAAGTGGGATACAATTGGTTTGTGCTGTTTCCAGTAGAAGGGCGTGAAGGGCGTTTTCAACACAACCCTCGTTAACTTGTTTGTTTAGTCCGACAATATCTTTAATATTTTTTGACCCAACAGTGGTAGAAACACACAGGGGGTATGAATGAATGCAGTCGAATCTAACCCACATTCAAAAAAACCTGTGACATATATTTTTTAAATATTTATTTTGATTTATTCTATTTAAAAAATAAGAAAACTGTGTAGGATTTCCCCAACTTGGTGGTATAACTATATACACAAGGTGTGTGAATAAATGCAGTTGAAACTAAACCTCGTTAAAACTGTGTCTGTGACACACGTTTTTAATATTTTCCTCTGATGATATCCTTGTAGGATGTGTCCAACTCCGTGGCAGAACATTAGATACCTTCAGAACCCTTTTTTTCAAATGTCTTTTTACTGTTGTTTTATTTCTTTACTTACACACACTTTACTTACACACACACACACTTTGTTTAGAGTAAGCATTTCACTGTAAGGTCAACACCTGTTGTGTTCGGCGCACGTGACAAACTTTGATTTGATTCGATTGTACCTATATTCATAGCTAACACTCTTCAACACCTTGTTATTGACCTGTGGTCCTAACCAGATCTTTAACCTGATGTTTATTATCTGTGTAGGATTTGCCCAACTCCGTGGTTGAGATGCTTGGATTCAACAGCACAGACACTGAGTCATCATCCCAGTCAGAGGACACTGAGAGAACGGACAGACCGGACTCTCCCGAACCTTCTACACCGTCAGACGACCAGCAGGACTTAGTCTCTGAGTACAACCCCAGCGGCAACAACGGACACTTACGGGACGCAGCGCGTGACGTTTACAAATTAGCCTACATATCGTAGCCAGCCTGGCGAGCAGTAGTCGCTCGTCCAGTGAGAGATTTGGTTCTGGTGGCTGAGACTAGGCTCACAAGCCTGGTGAAAAAGGTGGATTGCCTCTCTCCCACCTCAATTTTTGTAATGAATCTCTGTCTGATAATCATCTAATTTTTCTTGTTCGAGGGTGGTCTTTGAGTTTTTAGGATATTGTTCCTTATTACCCCTGACTATAAGGTGTTTAGTGTTCAGCAGATTGTTCCTTATTACCCCTGACTATAAGGTGTTTAGTGTTCAGCAGATTGCTCCTTATTACCCCTGACTATAAGGTGTTTAGTGTTCAGCAGATTGCTCCTTATTACCCCTGACTATAAGGTGTTTAGTGTTCAGCAGATTGTTCCTTATTACCTTGTTAATCGCTCCTGAATCGTGTGAATAGTCAAATGTAATGCTGAAGTAGTTGACATTTAAATAAGAGGTGGAAGGGCTGAGGAATGGATAAGGTTTTATATTAACAGGGTTATTATATCTCACTGTAGTAATTCAGCTAATAGGAGCCCTGCTGTAGGTGTTATTCAATTATATCTATTTCATGAAGATGTGGTTGTAATCATCTCAATCTCCTCTACCAACTGAAAATGATGTTCTGAAGCCTATTGACATGGATTTTCCACAGTGTACAAAACATTAAGAACACCTGATCTTTACATAACATAGACTGACCAGGTGAATGCATGACACAGACTGACCAGGTGAATGCATGACACAGACTGACCAGGTGAATGCATGACACAGACTGACCAGGTGAATGCATGACACAGACTGACCAGGTGAATGCATGACACAGACTGACCAGGTGAATGCATGACACAGACTGACCAGGTGAATGCATGACACAGACTGACCAGGTGAATGCATGACACAGACTGATAGAATGCATGACCAGACTGACCAGGTGATGCAGGTGAATGTAGGACTGACCAGGTGAATATTGACAATGACCAGGTATAATCATTTGAATGCATGAACAGACTGACCAGGTTGACACAGACTGACCAGGTGAATGCATGACACAGACTGACCAGGTGAATGCATGACACAGACTGAAGGTGAATGACACAGACTGACCAGGTGAATGCATGACACAGACTGACCAGGTGAATGCATGACACAGACTCCAGGTGAATGCATGACACAGACTGACCAGGTGAATGAACACAGACTGACCAGGTGAATGCATGACAGACTGACCAGGTGAATGCATGACACAGACTGACCAGGTGAATGCATGACACAGACTGACCAGGTGATGCATGACATAGACTGACCAGGTGAATGCATGACACAGACTGACCAGGTGAATGCATGACACAGACTGACCAGGTGAATGCATGACACAGACTGACCAGGTGAATGCATGACACAGACTGACCAGGTGATGCATGACATAGACTGACCAGGTGAATCCAGGTGAAAGCTATGATCCCTTATTGATGTCACCTGTTAAATCCTCTTCAATCAGTTTAGATGAAGGGGAGGAGACGGGTTAAAGAAGGAGTGTTAATCCTTGAGACATGGATTGTGTACCATTCAGAGGGTGAAGGGTCAAGACAAAATATTTAAGTGCCTTTGAACGGGGTATGGTAGTAGGCGCCAGCCGCACCAGTTTAAGTGTGAAGAACTGCAACGCTGCTGAATTTTTGCAACAGTTTCCGTGTGTATTAACAATGGTCCACCATCCAAAGGACATTCAGCCAACTTGACACAACTGTGGGAAACACTGGAGTCAACATGGACCAGCGTCCCTGCGGAACGCTTTCGACACCTTGTAGAGTCCCACGTCCCGATGAATTGAGACTGTTCTGAAGATAAAAGCAACTCAATATTAAGAAAGTTTTCCTAATGTTTTGTCCACTCAGTGGTTTTCTAAGCCGCTGACAGAGACATGATTTATATTGAAAAAATGTCATTTTGTTTCTGAATCCATATTGTTAATCGTACTAGAATGTGTGGGTTGGCATGGCGATAATGTATGTACAAGTAGTTAGATGTCTGTTCCTCTGGACTGGAGGTTCCCAGAAGTTGCTTCAACAAACACCCAACCTTACAGCAACGTTTATTTTTTCAAATGATGTAGAGTTCATGCTTATTTGTTTTTTAATTTAACTAGGCAAGTCAGTTAAGCACAAATTCTTATTTTCAATGAGGGCCTAGGAACAGTGGGTTAACTGCCTGTTCAGGGGCAGAACGACAGATTTGTTTGTACCTTGTCAGCTCGGGGATTCGAACTTGCAACCTTTTGGTTACTAGTCCAACGCTCTGACCACTAGGCTACCCTGCCGCCTCTACGCTCTAACCACTAGGCTACCCTGCCGCCTCTACGCTCTAACCACTAGGCTACCCTGCCGCCTCTACGCTCTAACCACTAGGCTACCCTGCAGCCTCTACGCTCTAACCACTAGGCTACCCTGCCGCCTCTACGCTCTAACCACTAGGCTACCCTGCCGCCTCTACGCTCTAACCACTAGGCTACCCTGCCGCCTCTACGCTCTAACCACTAGGCTACCCTGCCGCCTCTACGCTCTAACCACTAGGCTACCCTGCCGCCTCTACACTCTAACCACTAGGCTACCCTGCCACCTCTACACTCTAACCACTAGGCTACCCTGCCGCCTCTACACTCTAACCACTAGGCTACCCTGCCGCCTCTACACTCTAACCACTAGGCTACCCTGCCGCCTCTACACTCTAACCACTAGGCTACCCTGCCGCCTCTACACTCTAACCACTAGGCTACCCTGCCGCCTCTACACTCTAACCACTAGGCTACCCTGCCTCCTCTACACTCTAACCACTAGGCTACCCTGCCACCTCTACACTCTAACCACTAGGCTACCCTGCCACCTCTACAGTCTAACCACTAGTCTACCCTGCCGCCTCTACACTCTAACCACTAGGCTACCCTGCCTCCTCTACACTCTAACCACTAGGCTACCCTGCCTCCTCTACACTCTAACCACTAGGCTACCCTGCCTCCTCTACACTCTAACCACTAGGCTACCCTGCCTCCTCTACACTCTAACCACTAGGCTACCCTGCCGCCTCTACACTCTAACCACTAGGCTACCCTGCCACCTCTACACTCTAACCACTAGGCTACCCTGCCTCCTCTACACTCTAACCACTAGGCTACCCTGCCTCCTCTACACTCTAACCACTAGGCTACCCTGCCGCCTCTACACTCTAACCACTAGGCTACCCTGCCTCCTCTACACTCTAACCACTAGGCTACCCTGCCACCTCTACACTCTAACCACTAGGCTACCCTGCCACCTCTACACTCTAACCACTAGGCTACCCTGCCGCCTCTACACTCTAACCACTAGGCCTTTGTCAACATGTACAGACAGACTTCCTTCCCATGTACTCGTTTATATAATCTGTTAGCTTCACTCGCCTCCCAAAACGTAGTGAAATAAGGTTCTTGGTGTGTTGAACATCGACACCTCTTGCTACTGTGGGGAAGATTGTAAAGGAGTTGATGTAGTCATTGATTGTGTTGCATGATGAAAGTCTCAGCCTTCAAGGGATTTATCATAAACAGTAATGCTGGAAGACTGTTCGTACCTGAATCTTTCTGTGTACAGATTTGTCTATTGCAGCAGTTTGTACTATATATATATTTGATACCCCGTCTTTGACAACCAATTATGTTTTGAATTTCATGACTCCTCTTTGTATTGCTTTAGGTGGTAGGAGTATGAGTGTCCATCTCCCCTCTGTTCAGGTGTCTCTCCCAGTCCTGACAGCCGTCTATGGGAGGATCCCAATGGCCTTTCCTTGATTTCTAACATCCTCGCTTCCTTCTCAACACGCATTGGATGAAATGGTCAGATGGGGAGGGAACTCTTACCTTCTCATCCAATGGGTTTTAAGAAGGAGGTGAGAAGAGAGGATGTGAAGAATCAAGGAAAAGCAATGAAGGTTCTCTCCATGTCTCAACTGGCGTGGCCAGTCTGTTCACTGTTCCACATATCCTGTGGCTCGAAATATAACTAAATGAACCATAATGTCCCATATTTATGTCCCTTATTTTTGTTCCCTATTTTACACTGACACAAATGGACAGCTATATACCTTTTTGTTTTGTTTTCCCAATACAATGAATGTGGCTCTTTCAAAGGCTTCTACACCTGCATTGCTTGCTGTTTGGGGTTTTAGGCTGGGTTTCTGTACAGCACTTTGAGATATCAGCTGATGTACGAAGGGCTTTATAAATACATTTGATGACGTCACCGTGAGACAACGGGACACGTTTCCAGGTTCGTTATTTCCCGATGAGACAATGAATCTGTTGGCTCTCAGCTGATGTGCTGTTCTCTCCGGTCTCTCTTGTTGTGAGAGCGCTTCCCAAATGGCACACTATTCCCTACGTAAGTGCACTACTTAGCCTAGGGCGCTGGTCAAAAGTAGTGCACTATATATAGTGAATAGGGTGCCAGTCAGTGTCTGAGAATCAGCGTCTGAAGGAAACGGTATCGCTGGTCTGTTCAGAGCGTTTGTAGCAACAACAAAAAACAGCGTGAGGATTTTCATATCCTTGTCCCATAGGAAATGACCTCATAGGAAATGGCCCCTAACTCTGCACGCCTGTCCTCCTGTCACACAGAAAGCGGAGTAAAACCAAAATACAAGGATTCTGTTGGCCTCGACTTGAAGAATAAAATGAGGTCCGATATCAAAACCTTTTCTAGCATAGACTTTGGATAAATAACCCAGAGAAAATGAAGTTGTTCTTTGAGATGAGAGCTATAGGTGCTATCGTGGTTTTGTAACAAACTACTTGTGAGATGTATGGTGCTGGTGGATTGGCTGCGAGTGTTTGAAAGCCTGCAAATTGTGTGGGGAAAAAAATAGCACTTTACAAATGAAATACAACTTCACACATCTTGAGACCAGCAGATGGCTCATATCAAGCGCCAGTATTAATATAGCTGAGACTACCAGCTGTTGTCAACCGTCTGACACAACACATAGCTGAACACTGCAGCTCAATCAGGTAAGAACACTGCAGCAGCTCAATCAGGTAAGAACACTGCAGCAGCTCAATCAGGTAAGAACACTGAATATCCATATTCAGTAGCAGCCCACTTTGTTGACCGTCCCATCTCCTCCGTCAAATACACAGGCGTGGAGCATGTTGCTCTACCAAGGAGAGGAGGTAACATGGAGATCCTACTGACGACCGAGGGAGGCCTACCGGATATTCTGTCTAAAAACATGGACCCCTCGTGGTCTGAATATTGACTTAGATCTCAGACCCTTCTTATGAACAAGTATTTTGAAAAATCTGTAAATTCTTTCTACAGGTTGTCATCGTAGACCCAATATGTTCCCCCCTGTTGATGATGCTTATTATGCATTAGGGTTGAACCAAAAGATTATTGGAAACAATTATGTGGAATTAAATTAAACGATGTATGTCGATGCTAATATTTCTGTACAACATCTAATTATGTTGCCATGTGATGACATTAGCCTAATATATTCAATATGCTGTAAACTATTGTCTTTTAAACAGTTTCACTCAATTCATTCTAATCAACCTAATACTGACACGCCCCTCACTGTTATTGGTTGCTCTAATACTAATGACATACTCCTCACTGTTGTCATTGGTTGCTCTAATACTAATGACATACCCCTCACTGTTGTCATTGGTTGCTCTAATACTAATGACACGCCCCTCACTGTTGTCATTGGTTGCTCTAATACTAATGACACACCCATCACTGTTGTCATTGTTTGCTCTAATAATACTGACACGCCCCTCACTGTTATTGGTTGCTCTAATACTAATGACATACCCCTCACTGTTGTCGTTGGTTGCTCTAATACTAATGACACGCCCCTCACTGTTGTCATTGGTTGCTCTAATACTAATGACATACCCCTCACTGTTGTCATTGGTTGCTCTAATAATGACATAATCACTGATTGGTTGCAATAATAATGACGCCCCTCATTGGTTGCTGTAATACTAATCATTGGTTGCTCTAATACTAATGACATACCCCCACTGTTGTCGTCAATACTGTTGTCATTGGTTGCTCTAATTGCCTTGTTTGTCGACAACCTGGTTCCAGCATTCATGACATCACCCTGAAGAAGAAAAAGTGATGCTGAAATGTTGCTGTTTACCAAATAAATGACTGGGACTTTATATATATATATATATATACAGCAGTAAATCATTTTATAAAAAATTCTACAATGTGATTTTCTGGATTTTTTTCTTCTCATTTTGTCTGTCATAGTTGAAGTGTACCTATGATGAACATTACAGGCCTCTCTCATCTTTTTAAGTGGGAGAACTTGCACAATTGCACAAAATACTTTTTTGCCCCACTGTGTGTGTGTGTGTGTGTGTGTGTGTGTGTGTGTGTGTGTGTGTGTGTGTGTGTGTGTGTGTGTGTGTGTGTGTGTGTGTGTAAAATGTATTAAACACACACACAGTGCATTTGGCATATTCAGACCCCTTTCCCTTGTTCCACATTTTGTTACGCTACAGCCTTATTCTAAAATGTATTAAATACATTATTTTCCTCATCATTTCTACACACAAATCCCCATAATGACAAAGTGAAAACAGACATTTGGAGTTTTGCAAATGTATAAAAAAAAAAGAAATATCTTATTTACATAAATATTCAGACCCTTTGCTATGACACTCTACAGTATATAATAATAATATATGCCATTTAGCAGACGCTTTTATCCAAAGCGACTTACAGTCATGTGTGCATACATTCTACGTATGGGTGGTCCCGGGGATCGAACCCACTACCCTGGCGTTACAAGCGCCATGCTCTACCAACTGAGCTACAGAAGGACCACTATTGAACTCAGGTGCATCTTGTTTCCATTGATCATCCGTGAGATGTTTCAACAACTTGATTGGAGTCCACCTGTGGTAAATTCAAATAGATGGACATGATTTGGAAATATACACACCCGTCTATATAAGGTCCCACAGTTGACAGTGCAGGTCAGAGCAAAAACCAAGCCATGAGGTCAAAGGAAGTGTCTGTAGAGCTCCGGGACAGGATTGTGCCGAGGCACAGATCTGGGGAAGGGTACCAAAATAATAATTGGACGGAAGAAGTTTGGAACCACCAAGGCTTTTCCTAGAACTGTCCGCCTGGCTAAACTGAGCAAATGGGGGAGAAGGGTGTTTGTCAGGGAGGTGACCAAGAACCAGATGGTCACTCAAAGAGCTCCAGAGTTCCTCTGTGGAGATGGGAGAACCTTCAAGAAGGACAACCATCTCTGCAGCACTCCACCAATCAGGCCTTTATGGTAGAGCGGTCAGACGGAAGCCACTCCTCAGTAAAAGGTACATGACAGCCCGCTTGGGGTTTTCCAAAAGGTACCTAAAGGACTCTCAGACCATGAGAAACTAGATTCTCTGGTCTGATGAAACCAAGTGTGAACTCTTTGCCCTGAATGCCAAGCGTCACATCTGGAGGAAACCTGGCACCATCCCTACTACGGGGAAGCATAGTGGTGGCAGCATCATGCAGTGGGGATGTTTTTCAGCAGCAGGGACTGTTCCGCATTGACATTGCTTATTTCAGCTGTTCTTGCCATAATATGGACTTGGTATTTTTACCAAATAGGGCTATCTTCTGTATACCACCCCTACCTTGTCACAACACAACTGATTGGCTCAAACTAAATAACAAATTAACTTTTAACATAGCACACTTGTTAATTGAAATGCATTCCAGGTGACTACCTCATGAAGCTGGTTGAGGGAATGCCAAGAGTGTGCAAAGCTGTCATCAAGATAAAGGGTGGAACTTTGAAGAATCTCAAATATAAAATATATTTTGACTTGTTTAACACTGTCTTTGGTTACTACGTGATTCCATATGTGTTACTTCATAGTTTTGACGTCTTCACTATTATTCTACAATATAGAAATAGTTTTTAAAAAATGTAAAGTGTGTCCAAATTTTTTGACTGGTGCTATATGTATATATCTGTATATGAGTGGGCGACTATTTTAATAACCGGTAAATCATATATTATTGGTGTTTTGAGTCCTCTGACAATTCCACGAAAAGCTTGTGTGTTCATGGGGCTGTAGGTGATCAGATGGCTGTGTCAGGTCTGTCCAGGTGATCAGATGGCTGTGTCAGGTCTGTCCACGTGAGCAGATGGCTGTGTCAGGTCTGTCCAGGTGAGCAGATGGCTGTGTCAGGTCTGTCCAGGTGATCAGATGGCTGTGTCAGGTCTGTCCAGGTGATCAGATGGCTGTGTCAGGTCTGTCCAGGTGATCAGATGGCTGTGTCAGGTCTGTCCAGGTGATCAGATGGCTGTGTCAGGTGATCAGATGGCTGTGTCAGGTCTGTCCAGGTGATCAGATGGCTGTGTCAGGTCTGTCCAGGTGAGCAGATGGCTGTGTCAGGTCTGTCCAGGTGATCAGATGGCTGTGTCAGGTCTGTCCAGGTGAGCAGATGGCTGTGTCAGGTCTGTCCAGGTGAGCAGATGGCTGTGTCAGGTCTGTCCAGGTGAGCAGATGGCTGTGTCAGGTCTGTCCAGGTGATCAGATGGCTGTGTCAGGTCTGTCCAGGTGAGCAGATGGCTGTGTCAGGTCTGTCCAGGTGATCAGATGGCTGTGTCAGGTCTGTCCAGGTGATCAGATGGCTGTGTCAGAGGTGAGCAGATGGCTGTCAGGTCTGTCCAGGTGATCAGATGGCTGGCTGTGTCAGGTCTGTCCAGGTGAGCAGATGGCTGTGTCAGGTCTGTCCAGGTGATCAGATGGCTGTGTCAGGTCTGTCCAGGTGAGCAGATGGCTTTTCAGCAGCAGGGACTTGTCAGGTCTGTCCAGGTCTGTCTCAACATGTTATAGGTGATCAGATGGCTGTGTCAGGTCTGTCCAGGTGAGCAGATGGCTGTGTCAGGTCTGTCCAGGTGAGCAGATGGCTGTGTCAGGTCTGTCCAGGTGATCAGATGGCTGTGTCAGGTCTGTCCAGGTGAGCAGATGGCTGTGTCAGGTCTGTCCAGGTGATCAGATGGCTGTGTCAGGTCTGTCCAGGTGATCAGATGGCTGTGTCAGGTCTGTCCAGGTGATCAGATGGCTGTGTCAGGTCTGTCCAGGTGATCAGATGGCTGTGTCAGGTCTGTCCAGGTGATCAGATGTGTGTCAGGTCTGAGGTGAGCAGATGGCTTTGTCAGGTCTGTCCAGGTGAGCCCCCTCAGCACACCAGTAGCTCCAACATGTTATAGGTGATCAGATGGCTGTGTCAGGTCTGTCCAGGTGAGCAGATGGCTGTGTCAGGTCTGTCCAGGTGAGCAGATGGCTTTGTCAGGTCTGTCCAGGTGAGCCCCCTCAGCACACCAGTAGCTCCAACATGTTATAGGTGATCAGATGGCTGTGTCAGGTCTGTCCAGGTGAGCAGATGGCTTTGTCAGGTCTGTCCAGGTGAGCCCCCTCAGCACACCAGTAGCTCCAACATGTTATAGGTGATCAGATGGCTGTGTCAGGTCTGTCCAGGTGAGCAGATGGCTGTGTCAGGTCTGTCCAGGTGAGCAGATGGCTGTGTCAGGTCTGTCCAGGTGAGCAGATGGCTGTGTCAGGTCTGTCCAGGTGAGCAGATGGCTGTGTCAGGTCTGTCCAGGTGAGCAGATGGCTGTGTCAGGTCTGTCCAGGTGAGCAGATGGCTGTGTCAGGTCTGTCCAGGTGAGCAGATGGCTTTGTCAGGTCTGTCCAGGTGAGCTCCCTCAGCACATCAGTAGCTCCAACATGTTATAGGTGATCAGATGGCTGTGTCAGGTCTGTCCAGGTGAGCAGATGGCTGTGTCAGGTCTGTCCAGGTGATCAGATGGCTGTGTCAGGTCTGTCCAGGTGATCAGATGGCTGTGTCAGGTCTGTCCAGGTGAGCAGATGGCTGTGTCAGGTCTGTCCAGGTGATCAGATGGCTGTGTCAGGTCTGTCCAGGTGAGCAGATGGCTGTGTCAGGTCTGTCCAGGTGATCAGATGGCTGTGTCAGGTCTGTCCAGGTGAGCAGATGGCTGTGTCAGGTCTGTCCAGGTGAGCAGATAGCTCCAACATGTTATAGGTGATCAGATGGCTGTGTCAGGTCTGTCCAGGTGATCAGATGGCTGTGTCAGGTCTGTCCAGGTGAGCCCCTCAGCACACCAGTAGCACCAACATGTTATAGGTGATCAGATGGCTGTGTCAGGTCTGTCCAGGTGAGCAGATGGCTGTGTCAGGTCTGTCCAGGTGAGCAGATGGCTGTGTCAGGTCTGTCCAGGTGAGCAGATGGCTGTGTCAGGTCTGTCCAGGTGATCAGATGGCTGTGTCAGGTCTGTCCAGGTGAGCTCCCTCAGCACACCAGTAGCTCCAACATGTTATAGGTGATCAGATCTGTCCAGGTGAGCAGATGGCTGTGTCAGGTCTGTCCAGGTGAGCAGATGGCTTTGTCAGCTGTCCAGGTGAGCTCCCTCAGCACACCAGTAGCTCCAACATGTTATAGGTGATCAGATGGCTGTGTCAGGTCTGTCCAGGTGAGCAGATGGCTGTGTCAGGTCTGTCCAGGTGATCAGATGGCTGTGTCAGGTCTGTCCAGGTGAGCAGATGGCTGTGTCAGGTCTGTCCAGGTGAGCAGATGGCTGTGTCAGGTCTGTCCAGGTGAGCAGATGGCTGTGTCAGGTCTGTCCAGGTGATCAGATGGCTGTGTCAGGTCTGTCCAGGTGAGCAGATGGCTGTGTCAGGTCTGTCCAGGTGAGCAGATGGCTGTGTCAGGTCTGTCCAGGTGAGCCCCCTCAGCACACCAGTAGCTCCAACATGTTATAGGTGATCAGATGGCTGTGTCAGGTCTGTCCAGGTGAGCTCCCTCAGCACACCAGTAGCTCCAACATGTTATAGGTGATCAGATGGCTGTGTCAGGTCTGTCCAGGTGAGCCCCCTCAGCACACCAGTAGCTCCAACATGTTATAGGTGATCAGATGGCTGTGTCAGGTCTGTCCAGGTGATCAGATGGCTGTGTCAGGTCTGTCCAGGTGATCAGATGGCTGTGTCAGGTCTGTCCAGGTGAGCAGATGGCTGTGTCAGGTCTGTCCAGGTGATCAGATGGCTGTGTCAGGTCTGTCCAGGTGAGCAGATGGCTGTGTCAGGTCTGTCCAGGTGATCAGATGGCTGTGTCAGGTCTGTCCAGGTGAGCAGATGGCTGTGTCAGGTCTGTCCAGGTGAGCCCCCTCAGCACACCAGTAGCTCCAACATGTTATAGGTGATCAGATGGCTGTGTCAGGTCTGTCCAGGTGAGCAGATGGCTTTGTCAGGTCTGTCCAGGTGAGCCCCCTCAGCACACCAGTAGCTCCAACATGTTATAGGTGATCAGATGGCTGTGTCAGGTCTGTCCAGGTGAGCAGATGGCTGTGTCAGGTCTGTCCAGGTGAGCAGATGGCTGTGTCAGGTCTGTCCAGGTGAGCAGATGGCTGTGTCAGGTCTGTCCAGGTGAGCAGATGGCTTTGTCAGGTCTGTCCAGGTGAGCAGATGGCTCCAACATGTTATAGGTGATCAGATGGCTGTGTCAGGTCTGTCCAGGTGAGCAGATGGCTGTGTCAGGTCTGTCCAGGTGAGCAGATGGCTTTGTCAGGTCTGTCCAGGTGAGCTCCCTCAGCACATCAGTAGCTCCAACATGTTATAGGTGATCAGATGGCTGTGTCAGGTCTGTCCAGGTGAGCAGATGGCTGTGTCAGGTCTGTCCAGGTGATCAGATGGCTGTGTCAGGTCTGTCCAGGTGAGCAGATGGCTGTGTCAGGTCTGTCCAGGTGAGCAGATGGCTGTGTCAGGTCTGTCCAGGTGAGCAGATGGCTGTGTCAGGTCTGTCCAGGTGATCAGATGGCTGTGTCAGGTCTGTCCAGGTGAGCAGATGGCTGTGTCAGGTCTGTCCAGGTGAGCAGATGGCTGTGTCAGGTCTGTCCAGGTGAGCCCCCTCAGCACACCAGTAGCTCCAACATGTTATAGGTGATCAGATGGCTGTGTCAGGTCTGTCCAGGTGAGCTCCCTCAGCACATCAGTAGCTCCAACATGTTATAGGTGATCAGATGGCTGTGTCAGGTCTGTCCAGGTGAGCTCCCTCAGCAAACCAGTAGCTCCAACATGTTTAACTGATTGGCAGATCATTTGACTGGAGAGTTCTCTTCCTAGCTTTATATAAGTGAGTTGTGCTCGCATCCCAAGTGGCACACTATTCTCTACATAGTGCACTACTTTTGACCAGAGTTTGCACCCTATGTACTACTTTTGACCAGAGTTTGCACCCTATGTAGTGCACTACTTTTGACTAGAGTGCTATGGGAATAGGGTGCCATTTCAGATGCAGACAGTGACTAACACACCTGTAAATACCACATGTATGTTTGATAAGAAGTGTGACTTCAGACTCAGAGAAGCTAAGCCAGTCCTTATCTCTCCCCTCCAGACCGATGAGGGGATCTTCAGGAGGTAGCAAGGAAGGGAACAGTGCACTGAGCTGGGGTATTAGGCTCTGCATCGCCCCCCTGGGAGCTACAGACTATGGAGAGTCTGAGACGGATGCTTCAGTGAGAAAGCACTGGGGCTGGGTTTAAGGGTAACTACCGTCACATTTCCAAGTTATCTTGCCTTTCCAAACTTTTAGAATCCCAGGCCAACTCTCAGCTTTTACCTTGTCATTCTCTTCTAAATGTGCACCAGTTTGGTTTTAGACCTGGGGCCGTATGTACAGGGCATTCAGAAAGTATTCAGACACCTTGACTTGTCCCACAGTTTGTTACGTTACAGCCTCATTCTGAAATGGATTGAATAATGTTTTCCTTCATCACTCTACACACAATACCCCATCATGACATCACAATACCCCATCATGACATCACAATACCCCATCATGACATCACAATACCCCATCATGACATCACAATACCCCATCATGACATCACAATACCCCATCATGACATCACAATACCCCCTCATTCTGAAATGGATTTAGATCATTTTCTACCCTCATCAATCAACACACAATATCCCATAATGAAAGTCCCAAAATGGGGTTTTATATATTTTTGCAAATTTATAAAAAACATCACATTTACATCAGTATTCACACACTTTACTCGGTACTTTGTTGAAGCACCTTTGGCAGCGATTACAGCCTCGAGTACTCTTGGGTATGATGCTACAAGCTTGGCAGACCTGTATTTGGGGAGTTTCTCCCATTCTTCTCTGCACATCCTCAAGCTGTCAGGTTGGATGGGGAGCGTTGCTGCACAGCTATTATCAGTGTCGTGTCTTTGGCTATGCCGGATTAAGTGATATGACATGCTATTCTATAAAATCATTTCTCTGTAATTAATATTACCTGATTAAGCTAATCAGGTAAATGTAATTAGCTAGAATGTCGGGCACCACAAAATAATATTTATAGAGCTGTTATCTTCCGAATAAACTCTTAAAGACCTAGTAATCTTTTACATCAATAGCAGTCAATATTTAATCGTCACCCTATTTAGTCTCATCTGAAAGTGGTAAATTATTGAACCCTTCACGAACCCTGGCTAAGAAGTTTAATCAGCAATGCAAAATTTGGTTTAATTATGTATTTACTAAATACCTAAATAATCACACAGAGTTACATCTGGCTCAGAATGGCTCATACATTGATTACAAGTTATGTCATAAAGGAAAACGTCCCTAGCGGACGGAACAGATATGACGGCTGGTTACACAAAGAAAGGGGGTTGGGTTTGTGTGAAAGAGCAGGAAGACTGAGTAACAAAGGGAGAAGCTATCATAAATACAGTATCTTATGCATTCTAAATTACCACCCATTTGAAAAAGGAAAATGCAATAAATATTCACTCTGAGCTGCGCTTCGGTAGATTGGTCATAGATAGTAGGTCGGGTTGTCCTTTGAAGAATGTCTGGTGGTAGAAAGGATACTAGGTTGTACCGTCGTCGTGTAGTAGAAGAGACACTCTGTCCGTCCTCTCCTAGCCCACGTCTACAGTTGCTGCGCTAACGCAAAGGCTAGGAGGTATCACTTCTTTAGTGAATAAGAGTTCAAAGTTCATACCAAGTTGCTGTACTTAAAACTTGTTTGGAATAGGGGGCAGTATTTTGACATCTGGATGAAACGCGTGCCCAAAGTAAACTGCCTGTTACTCAGGCCCAGAAGCTAGGATATGTTTTTAGACATTTTTACAAATGAATTCAAAATTAAAAGCTGAAATGTCCTGAGTCAATAACTATTCAACCCCTTTGTTATGGCAAGCCTAACTAAATTCAGGAGTAAAAAATTGCTTAACAAGTCACATGGACTCACTCTGACTACCTAATGACTACCTAATCTCTGTACCCCCCCCCACACAAGTATCTATCTGTAAGGTCCTTCAGTCAAGCAGTGAATTTCAAACACGGATTCAACCACAAATACCAGGGAGGTTATTCAATGCCTTGCAACGAACGCCACCTTTTATTTATTTTTTAATCAGATATGAAATATCCCTTTGAGCATGGTGAAGTTATTAATTACACTTTGGATGGTGTGTCAATACACCCAGTCACTACAAAGATGCAGGCGTCCTTCCTAACTTAGTTGCCAGAGAGGAAGGAAACAGCACAGGGATTTCACCTTGAAAACATTTAGTTTCATCCTATCACAGCCATTAAACTCTGAGGATGGATCAACAACATTGTAGTTACTCCACAACACCGACCTAAATGACAGAGGGAAAATAACAAAGCCTGTACAAAACATGCATCCTGTTTGCAACATTTCACAAAAGTAAAACTACAGAAAATGTGGAAAAGCAAATAGCTTTGTCTTGAATACAAAGTGCAATGTTTGTAGAAAATCCAATACATTACTGAGTATCACTCCTCATATTTTCAAGCATAGTGGTGGCCGTATCATTTTATGGGTATTCTTGTAATCGTTAAGGACCTGGAAGTGTTTCAGGATTTAAAAAAAGAAACGAAATGGATCGAAGCACAGGCAGAATCCTTGAGGAATACCTGGATGAAATAGGCCTGGATGAAATAGGTCTGAATCAGGATTCTGGCAAGGGGTTTGAGAATTATGTCAGACAGGACACAATGTGTGATTTTTTTTGATGGTGTCAAGTCTAGTTTCCTGGATATTACAACATGTGTACTGCAGGGGTCAGTATTGGGACCTGTTCTATTTGCCTATTTCTATAAATAATATGGGTCGATCTGTTAACATGTCATATTTATCTGTATGCAGAATAGACTGTCTGCATAAGTAACAGTCTAGATATTCAATCTGACCTTGTTACCTAACAGAAAGCCCTGGTTGGTAGATCTTCAATCTGACCTTGTTACCTAACAGAAAGCCCTGGTTGGTAGATCTTCAATCTGACCTTGTTACCTAACAGAAAGCCCTGGTTGGTAGATCTTCAATCTGACCTTGTTACCTAACAGAAAGCCCTGGTTGGTAGATCTTCAATCTGACCTTGTTACCTAACAGAAAGCCCTGGTTGGTAGATCTTCAATCTGACCATGTTACCTAACAGAAAGCCCTGGTTGGTAGATCTTCAATCTGACCTTGTTACCTAACAGAAAGCCCTGGTTGGTAGATCTTCAATCTGACCATGTTACCTAACAGAAAGCCCTGGTTGTTATATCTTCAATCTGACCTTGTTACCTAACAGAAAGCCCTGGTTGTTAGATCTTCAATCTGACCTTGTTACCGAACAGAAAGCCCTGGTTGGTAGATCTTCAATCTGACCTTGTTACCTAACAGAAAGCCCTGGTTGTTAGATCTTCAATCTGACCTTGTTACCGAACAGAAAGCCCTGGTTGGTAGATCTTCAATCTGACCTTGTTACCTAACAGAAAGCCCTGGTTGTTATATCTTCAATCTGACCTTGTTACCTAACAGAAAGCCCTGGTTGTTATATCTTCAATCTGACCTTGTTACCTAACAGAAAGCCCTGGTTGGTAGATCTTCAATCTGACCTTGTTACCTAACAGAAAGCCCTGGTTGTTAGATCTTCAGTCTGACCTTGTTACCTAACAGAAAGCCCTGGTTGTTAGATCTTCAATCTGACCTTGTTACCGAACAGAAAGCCCTGGTTGGTAGATCTTCAATCTGACCTTGTTACCTAATAGAAAGCCCTGGTTGGTAGATCTACAATCTGACCTTGTTACCTAACAGAAAGCCCTGGTTGGTAGATCTTCAATCTGATCTTGTTTCCTAACAGAAAGCTCTGGTTGGTAGATCTTCAATCTGACCTTGTTACCTAACAGAAAGCCCTGGTTGGTAGATCTTCAATCTGACCTTGTTAGCTAACAGAAAGCCCTGGTTGTTATATCTTCAATCTGACCTTGTTACCTAACAGAAAGCCCTGGTTGCTATAAAACAACTTAATGCGGGCAAGACTAAATCTATGCTCTGTAATTCTCGCAAAAAAAAATGTTTCACCTCATATTTATTCCTTACATGGGTCTCTTATCGATCTGGTTCGCCCTATAAATATCTGGGCATTTGTATTGACAGAAATGTAAAGTTTTAAAAATCGAACGGATCAAGGTAAAAAAAGCAAACATTTAATATGGGCTTATTTATTTTATTATCGATCTTACCTCTTCCTAAATAGCAGAAAGCAGAATGTACAGTCGACTTTCCAGACAGTTCTTGACTATGGTGACACCCTTTACCAGATTGCAGCAGCTACTTCTCTTAAACCTGTAGATGCCTTCTACCACAGCACCATTTACCAGATTGTAGCAGCCACTACTCTTAAACCTGTAGATGCCTTCTACCACAGCACCATTTACCAGATTGTAGCAGCCACTACTCTGAAACCTGTAGATGCCTTCTACCACAGCACCATTTACCAGATTGTAGCAGCCACTACTCTTAAACCTGTAGATGCCTTCTACCACAGCACCATTTACCAGATTGTAGCAGCCACTACTCTGAAACCTGTAGATGCCTTCTACCACAGCACCATTTACCAGATTGTAGCAGCCACTACTCTGAAACCTGTAGATGCCTTCTACCACAGCACCATTTACCAGATTGTAGCAGCCACTACTCTGAAACCTGTAGATGCCGTCTACCACCACACCATTTACTGATAAGGCCAATAGGGAACTTCTGAAGGAACAGAGGACTGGCTAACTGCTAAGGCCAATAGAGAACTTCTGAAGAGACAGCGGACTGGCTAACTGCTAAGGCCAATAGAGAACTTCGGAAGAGACAGCGGACTGGCTAACTGCTAATGCCAATAGACAACTTCTGAAGAGACAGCGGACTGGCTAACTGCTAAGGCCAATAGAGAACTTCTGAAGAGACAGCGGACTGGCTAACTGCTAAGGCCAATAGAGAACTTCTGAAGAGACAGCGGACTGGCTAACTGCTAAGGCCAATAGAGAACTTCTGAAGAGACAGCGGACTGGCTAACTGCTAAGGCCAATAGAGAACTTCTGAAGAGACAGAGGACTGGCTAACTGCTAAGGCCAATAGAGAACTTCTGAAGAGACAGCGGACTGGCTAACTGCTAAGGCCAATAGAGAACTTCTGAAGGGACAGAGGACTGGCTAACTGCTAAGGCCAATAGAGAACTTCTGAAGGGACAGAGGACTGGCTAACTGCTAAGGCCAATAGAGAACTTCTGAAGAGACAGAGGACTGGCTAACTGCTAAGGCCAATAGAGAACTTCTGAAGGGACAGAGGACTGGCTAACTGCTAAGGCCAAAGCCAGAAGAGAGCAGGGACGAAAGCATACCTCCGTAAAGCTGCTGTCTAGACCAGGTTGAGCTCCTCAGTAGATTCCTTATCTCTAGAGGCTACCAACTACACTCTGTCCCTACTGATCATGTCCAGGGACTATTGTTACTATCTCTCCAAGGACCATGACAAATATCTGTCCCGAAGGACCATGAAAAATATCTGTCCAGAAGGACCATGACAAATATCTGTCCAGAAGGGCCATGAAAAATATCTGTCCAGAAGGACCATGACAAATATCTGTCCAAAAGGGCCATGAAAAATATCTGTCCAGAAGGACCATGACAAATATCTGTCCAGAAGGGCCATTAAAAATATCTGTCCAGAAGGACCATGACAAATATCTGTCCAGAAGGACCATGACAAATGTCTGTCCCGAAGGGCCATGAAAAATATCTGTCCCGAAGGGCCATGACAAATGTCTGTCCAGAAGGGCCATGAAAAATATCTGTCCAGAAGGACCATGACAGATATCTGTCCAGAAGGACCATGAAAAAGAGCAGTCAGTGGTCTCAGAAAAGAGATGCATCTCTAGTTTGGAACAGAAGCACCTACTTCATCAGTATGGGTTTAGTTTCATCCAGTACCACACATTCAGAAAATGGAAAACTAGAAAGCTGTCTCAAACATTTACAGGAGGAGTTCTGCGTTTTCCCCTAGCACTCCTCTCACAACCTGTTAGTGGATGAGAATATTTATAGAGCCCATGTCTGATAGTATTGCCTTAAAGTGCCTGTACTTGGCTGTACTTGTCTGTTAAAATGGCTGTAAAGTGGATGTAGTTGTCTGTTAGAAATGGAGAGCAGCCAGTGTTGTAGTGTTCCGGAATCCTCCATCACTTCCAAAGCATCCTCTGGAGGTTTCTCAAGCTTTTACAAGATGGCTGCCAGTAGCCTATAGGGTGTTAAAGCTGATCTAGCCTGCAGAGTTGTCAGCCTTATCACAGACAAGGTTCTGTGGCTCTCGCTCTCCCTCTCTATTTCTTTCTTTCTTTCTGCTCTCTTAGAGCAAAGAGCTTTGGGCAGTTTCCCTGACCTCATTCCAGTTGTATGGCAGCACAAAGAAACAGAACATATCAGGGACTCATAATAGTCATATTGAAGTAACTGATGACCAGGTGTATTGGACCCGTTGTCCAGCATCAAGCCCAGAGCACACATACATCCTGAATTAAATCTGCTGTAGCATTATGAAAAGGGCCGTAGTCTTATGGTCTGTTATTGTTATCATTATAGGTTGGCATGTATGATGTGTGTTGTTGCCCTTGTCTTACCCCTCCTGATACACCTCCTCTTACCCATCCTGTTACCACTCCTCTTACCCCTCCTGTTACCCCTCCTGTTACACCTCCTCTTACCCCTCCTGTTTCCCCTCCTGTTAACCCTCCTGTTACCCCTCCTGTTACCCCTCCTCTTACCCCTCCTGGCTAAAAGGCAAAGAGCAGTTCAGCATCAGTCACCCTCCCCTGGGCTCTCTCTCTCTCTCTCTCTGAGATGCCATCTCTCTCTCTCTCTCTCTGAGATGCCATATCTCTCTCTCTCTCCCTCTCTCTCTCTCTGAGATGCCATCTCTCTCTCTCTCTCTGAGATGCCATGTCTTTTTCTCTCTCTCTCTGAGATGCCATGTCTTTCTCTCTCTCTCTCTCTCTCTGAGATGCCATCTCTCTCTCGCTCTCTCTCTCTCTCTCTCTGAGATGCCATGTCTTTCTCTCTCTCTCTGAGATGCCATGTCTCTCTCTCTGAGATGCCATGTATCTCTCTCTCTGAGATGCCATGTTTCTCTCTCTCTGACTTCATCCATTCTTCACCCTCTCCACTAAAACATAGTTATGTGTGGACCTTGGAGAAAGAGAGAGGTGATGAGGAACTGTAACCCTGTGTTAAACTCTAAGGTGATGAGGAACTGTAACCCTGAGAGGTGATGAGGAACTGTAACTCTGTGTTAAACTCTCAGGTGATGAGGAACTGTAACTCTGAGAGGTGATGAGGAACTGCAAATCTGTGTTAAATCCTCAGGTGATGAGGAACTGTAACTCTGTGTTAAACTCTCAGGTGATGAGGAACTGTAACTCTGTGTTAAACTCTCAGGTGATGAGGAACTGTAACTCTGAGAGGTGATGAGGAACTATAACTCTGTGTTAAACCCTCAGGTGATGAGGAACTGTAACTCTGAGAGGTGATGAGGAACTGCACATCTGTGTTAAATCCTCAGGTGATGAGGAACTGTAACTCTGTGTTAAACTCTCAGGTGATGAGGAACTGTAACTCTGTGTTAAACCCTCAGGTGATGAGGAACTGTGACTCTGAGAGGTGATGAGGAACTGCAAATCTGTGTTAAACCCTCAGGTGATGAAGAACTGTAACCCTGAGAGGTGATGAGGAACTGTAACTCTGAGAGGTGATGAGGAACTGTAACTCTGTGTTAAACTCTCAGGTGATGAGGAACTGTAACCCTGAGAGGTGATGTGGAACTGTAACTCTGAGAGGTGATGAGGAACTGTAACTCTGAGAGGTGATGAGGAAATGTAACTCTGTGTTAAACTCTCAGGTGATGAGGAACTGTAACTCTGTGTTAAACTCTCAGGTGATGAGGAACTGTAACTCTGAGAGGTGATGAGGAACTATAACTCTGTGTTAAACCCTCAGGTGATGAGGAACTGTGACTCTGAGAGGTGATGAGGAACTGCAAATCTGTGTTAAACCCTCAGGTGATGAAGAACTGTAACCCTGAGAGGTGATGAGGAACTGTAACTCTGAGAGGTGATGAGGAACTGTAACTCTGTGTTAAACTCTCAGGTGATGAGGAACTGTAACCCTGAGAGGTGATGAGGAAATGTAACTCTGTGTTAAACTCTCAGGTGATGAGGAACTGTAACTCTGAGAGGTGATGAGGAACTGCAACTCTGTGTTAAACTCTCAGGTGATGAGGAACTGTAACTCTGTGTTAAACTCTCAGGTGATGAGGAACTGTAACTCTGAGAGGTGATGAGGAACTATAACTCTGTGTTAAACCCTCAGGTGATGAAGAACTGTAACCCTGAGAGGTGATGAGGAACTGTGACTCTGAGAGGTGATGAGGAACTGTAACTCTGAGAGGTGATGAGGAAATGTAACTCTGTGTTAAACTCTCAGGTGATGAGGAACTGTAACTCTGTGTTAAACTCTCAGGTGATGAGGAACTGTAACTCTGAGAGGTGATGAGGAACTATAACTCTGTGTTAAACCCTCAGGTGATGAGGAACTGTAACTCTGAGAGGTGATGAGGAACTGCAACTCTGAGAGGTGATGAGGAACTGTAACTCTGTGTTAAACTCTCAGGTGATGAGGAACTGTAACTCTGTGTTAAACTCTCAGGTGATGAGGAACTGTAACTCTGTGTTAAACTCTCAGGTGATGAGGAACTGTAACTCTGTGTTAAACTCTCAGGTGATGAGGAACTGTAACTCTGTGTTAAACTCTCAGGTGATGAGGAACTGTAACTGTGTTAAACCCTCAGGTGATGAGGAACTGTGACTCTGAGAGGTGATGAGGAACTGCAAATCTGTGTTAAACCCTCAGGTGATGAAGAACTGTAACCCTGAGAGGTGATGAGGAACTGTAACTCTGAGAGGTGATGAGGAACTGTAACTCTGAGAGGTGATGAGGAACTGTAACTCTGAGAGGTGATGAGGAACTGTAACTCTGTGTTAAACCCTCAGGTGATGAGGAACTGTAACTCTGAGAGGTGATGAGGAACTGTAACTCTGTGTTAAACTCTCAGGTGATGAGGAACTGTAACTCTGAGAGGTGATGAGGAACTGTAACTCTGTGTTAAACTCTCAGGTGATGAGGAACTGTAACTCTGTGTTAAACCCTCAGGTGATGAGGAACTGTAACTCTGTGTTAAACTCTCAGGTGATGAGGAACTGTAACTCTGTGTTAAACTCTCAGGTGATGAGGAACTGTAACTCTGAGAGGTGATGAGGAACTGTAACTCTGTGTTAAACTCTCAGGTGATGAGGAACTGTAACTCTGAGAGGTGATGAGGAACTGTAACTCTGTGTTAAACTCTCAGGTGATGAGGAACTGTAACTCTGTGTTAAACTCTCAGGTGATGAGGAACTGTAACTCTGTGTTAAACTCTCAGGTGATGAGGAACTGTAACTCTGAGAGGTGATGAGGAACTGTAACTCTGAGAGGTGATGAGGAACTGTAACTCTGTGTTAAACTCTCAGGTGATGAGGAACTGTAACTCTGAGAGGTGATGAGGAACTGTAACTCTGTGTTAAACTCTCAGGTGATGAGGAACTGCAACTCTGAGAGGTGATGAGGAGTTGTGGCCCTGTGTTAGTGTGTTAAACTCTCAGCAACCTGACACCAATCTGTCAGTGTTACTGGCAAGATCAACGCCTCCCTGCAACTTCTCAGCATTGTCACATTGAGGTTATCTAAAGCCAGAGTGTTACTTCTAATGGCAGTTAAGATGAGACGGGTACTACTGACGAACAGACAGACATTCACATTTGATGTGACTGAGTTTTATTTGCTGTTGAAATGGAGACTCTCCTGTTTTACTTGTATGGGGGAAGAAAGCTACACCTTGTGTTGTTCAGTAGTGGATACAGACATGTGTGTAGACGATGATGGTAGACACTATACTAGACACTAGACACTATACAATACTAGACACTATACTAGACACTAGACAATACTAGACACTATACAATACTAGACACTATACAATACTAGACACTATACAATACTAGACACTATACAATACTAGACACTATACAATACTAGACACTATACAATACTAGACACTATACAATACTAGACACTATACAATACTAGACACTATACAATACTAGACACTATACAATACTAGACACTATACAATACTAGACACTATACAATACTAGACACTATACAATACTAGACACTATACTAGACAATACCAGACACTATACAATACCAGACACTATACAATACTAGACACTATACAATACTAGACACTATACAATACTAGACACTATACAATACTAGACACTATACAATACTAGACACTATACAATACTAGACACTAAAATACTAGACACTATACAATACTAGACACTAGACAATACTTGACACTAGACAATACTTGACACTATACAATACTAGACACTATACAATACTAGACACTATACAATAATAGACACTATACAATACTAGACACTATACAATACTAGACACTAGACAATACTAGACACTAGACACTATACAATACTAGACACTATACAATACTAGACACTATACAATACTATACACTACTAGACACTATACAATACTAGACCTGATGGTAGACACCATAAAATACTAGACACTATACAATACTAGACACTATACAATACTAGACACTATACAATACTAGACACTAGACACTATACAATACTAGACACTATACAATACTAGACACTATACAATACTAGACACTAGACACTATACAATACTAGACACTATACAATACTAGACACTATAAAATACTAGACACTATACCATACTAGACACTATACAATACTAGACACTATTAGACACTATACAATACTAGATACTATTCAATTCTAGACACTATACAATACTAGACACTATACAATACTAGACACTATACAATACTAGACACTATACACTACTAGACACTATACACTACTAGACACTATACAATACTAGACACTAGACACTATACAATACTAGACACTATACAATACTAGACACTATACCATACTAGACACTATACAATACTAGACACTATAAAATACTAGACACTATACCATACTAGACACTATACAATACTAGACACTATTAGACACTATACAATACTAGATACTATTCAATTCTAGACACTATACAATACTAGACACTATACAATACTAGACACTATACAATACTAGACACTATACAATACTAGACACTAGACAATACTTGACACTATACAATACTAGACACTAGACACTATACAATACTAGACACTATACAATACTAGACACTATACAATACTAGACACTATACAATACTAGACACTATACAATACTAGACACTATACAATACTAGACACTAGACAATACCAGACACTATACAATACTAGACACTATACAATACTAGACACTAGACAATACTTGACACTAGACAATACCAGACACTATACAATACTAGACACTATACAATACTAGACACTATACAATACTAGACACTATACAATACTAGACACTATACAATACTAGACACTAGACACTATACAATACTAGACACTATACAATACTAGACACTATACAATACTAGACACTAGACACTATACAATACCAGACACTATACAATACTAGACACTATACAATACTAGACACTATACAATACTAGACACTAGACACTATACAGTACTAGACACGAGACACTATACAATACTAGACTCTATACAATACTAGACACTATACAATACTAGACACGATACAATACTAGACACTATACAATACTAGACACTATACAATACTAGACACTATACAATACTAGATACTATACAATACTAGACACGATACAATACTAGACACTATACAATACTAGACACTATACAATACTAGACACTATACAATACTAGACACTATGTAATACTAGACACTATACAATACTAGACACTATACAATACTAGACACTATACAATACTAGACACTAGACAATACTTGACACTAGACAATACTAGACACTATACAATACTAGACACTATACAATACTAGACACTATACAATACTAGACACTATACAATACTAGACACTATACAATACTAGACACTATACAATACTAGATACTATACAATACTAGACACTATACAATACTAGACACTAGACAATACTAGACACTATACAATACTAGACACTATACAATACTAGACACTAAAATACTAGACACTATACAATACTAGACACTATACAATACTAGATACTATACAATACTAGACACTATACAATACTAGACACTATACAATACTAGACACTATACAATACTAGACACTAAAATACTAGACACTATACAATACTAGACACTAGACAATACTAGACACTATACAATACTAGACACTAAAATACTAGACACTATACAATACTAGACACTATACAATACTAGACACTATACAATACTAGAAACTAGACACTATACAATACTAGACACTATACAATACTAGACACTATAAAATACTAGACACTATACAATACTAGACACTATACCATACTAGACACTATACAATACTAGACAATATTAGACACTATACAATACTAGATACTATTCAATTCTAGACACTATACAATACTAGACACTATACAATACTAGATACTAGACAATACCAGACACTAGACAATAGTAGACAATACTAGACACTATACAATACTAGACACTATACAATACTAGACACTATACAATACTAGACACTATGTAATACTAGATACTATACAATACTAGACAATATACAATACTAGACACTATACAATACTAGACACTATACAATACTAGACACTATACAATACTAGACACTATACAATACTAGACACTATACAATACTAGACACTATACAATACTAGACACTATACAATACTAGACACTATACACTATACAATACTAGATACTATACAATACTAGACACTATACAATACTAGACAATACTAGACACTATACAATACTAGACACTATACAATACTAGACAATACTAGACACTATACACTATACAATACTAGACACTATACAATACTAGACACTATACAATACTAGACAATACTAGACACTATACAATACTAGACACTATACAATACTAGACACTATGTAATACTAGATACTATACAATACTAGACACTATGTAATACTAGACACTATGTAATACTAGATACTATACAATATTAGACACTATACAATACTAGACAATACTTGACACTATACAATACTAGACACTATACAATACTAGACACTATACAATACTAGACACTATACAATACTAGACAATACTAGACACTATACAATACTAGACACTATACAATACTAGACACTATGTAATACTAGATACTATACAATACTAGACACTATACAATACTAGACACTATACAATACTAGACACTATACAATACTAGACACTATACAATACTAGACACTATACAATACTAGACACTATACAATACTAGACAATACTAGACACTATACAATACTAGACACTATACAATACTAGACACTATGTAATACTAGATACTATACAATACTAGGCAATACTAGATACTATACAATACTAGACACTATACAATACTAGATACTATACAATACTAGACAATACTAGATACTATACAATACTAGACACTATACAATACTAGACACTATACAATACTAGACACTATACAATACTAGACACTATACAATACTAGACACTATACAATACTAGACACTATTAGACACTATACAATACTAGACCTGATGGTAGACACCATAAAATACTAGACAATACTAGATACTATACAATACTAGACACTATACAATACTAGACACTATACAATACTAGACAATACTAGACACTATACAATACTAGACACTATACAATACTAGACAATACTAGACACTAGACAATACTAGACACTATACAATACTAGACACTATACAATACTAGACAATACTAGACACTATACAATACTAGACAATACTAGATACTATACAATACTAGACACTATACAATACTAGACACTATACAATACTAGACAATACTAGACACTAGACAATACTAGACACTAGACAATACTAGACACTATACAATACTAGACACTATACAATACTATACAATACTAGACACTATACAATACTAGACAATACTAGACACTATACAATACTAGACACTATACAATACTAGACACTATACAATACTAGACAATACTAGACACTATACAATACTAGACACTATACAATACTAGACACTATACAATACTAGACACTATACAATACTAGACACTATACAATACTAGGCACTATACAATACTAGACACTATACAATACTAGACACTATACAATACTAGACACTATACAATACTAGACACTATGTAATACTAGATACTATACAATACTAGACAATACTAGACTCTATACAATACTAGACACTATACAATACTAGACACTATACAATACTAGACAATACTAGACTCTATACAATAATAGACACTATACAATACTAGATACGATACAATACTGGACACTATACAATACTAGACACTATAGAATACTAGACAATACTAGACCCTATACAATACTAGACACTATACAATACTAGACACTATGTAATACTAGATACTATACAATACTAGACAATATAATAATAAATAATATATGCCATTTAGCAGACGCTTTTATCCAAAGCGACTTACAGTCATGTGTGCATACATTCTACGTATGGGTGGTCCCGGGGATCGAACCCACTACCCTGGCGTTACAAGCGCCATGCTCTACCAACTGAGCTACAGAAGGACCATCTAGACAATACTAGATACTATACAATACTAGACACTATACAATACTAGACAATACTAGACACTATACAATATTAGACAATACTAGACACTATACAATACTAGACAATACTAGATACTATACAATACTAGACACTATACAATACTAGACACTACTAGACTAGACACTATAAAATACTAGACAATACTAGACACTAGACAATACTAGACACTATACAATACTAGACACTATACAATACTAGACAATACTAGACACTATACAATACTAGACAATACTAGATACTATACAATACTAGACACTATACAATACTAGACACTATACAATACTAGACAATACTAGACACTAGACAATACTAGACACTAGACAATACTAGACACTATACAATACTAGACACTATACAATACTAGACACTATACAATACTAGACAATACTAGACACTATACAATACTAGACACTATACAATACTAGACACTATACAATACTAGACAATACTAGACACTATACAATACTAGACACTATACAATACTAGACACTATACAATACTAGACACTATACAATACTAGGCACTAGACAATACTAGACACTATACAATACTAGACACTATACAATACTAGACACTATACAATACTAGACACTATGTAATACTAGATACTATACAATACTAGACAATACTAGACTCTATACAATACTAGACACTATACAATACTAGATACGATACAATACTGGACACTATACAATACTAGACACTATACAATACTAGACACTATACACTATACAATACTAGATACTATACAATACTAGACACTATACAATACTAGACACTATACAATACTAGACACTATACAATACTAGACACTATACAATACTAGGCACTATACAATACTAGACACTATACAATACTAGACACTATACAATACTAGACACTATACAATACTAGACAATACTAGATACTATACAATACTAGACACTATACAATACTAGACACTATACAATACTAGACAATACTAGACACTAGACAATACTAGACACTAGACAATACTAGACACTATACAATACTAGACACTATACAAAACTATACAATACTAGACACTATACAATACTAGACAATACTAGACACTATACAATACTAGACACTATACAATACTAGACACTATACAATACTAGACAATACTAGACACTATACAATACTAGACACTATACAATACTAGACACTATACAATACTAGACACTATACAATACTAGACACTATACAATACTAGGCACTATACAATACTAGACACTATACAATACTAGACACTATACAATACTAGACACTATACAATACTAGACACTATGTAATACTAGATACTATACAATACTAGACAATACTAGACTCTATACAATACTAGACACTATACAATACTAGATACGATACAATACTGGACACTATACAATACTAGACACTATACAATACTAGACACTATACACTATACAATACTAGATACTATACAATACTAGACACTATACAATACTAGACACTATACAATACTAGACACTATACAATACTAGACACTATACAATACTAGGCACTATACAATACTAGACACTATACAATACTAGACACTATACAATACTAGACACTATACAATACTAGACACTATGTAATACTGGATACTATACAATACTAGACAATACTAGACTCTATACAATACTAGACACTATACAATACTAGACACTATACAATACTAGACACTATACAATACTAGACAATACTAGACACTATACACTATACAATACTAGACACTATACAATACTAGACACTATACAATACTAGACAATACTAGACACTATACAATACTAGACACTATACAATACTAGACACTATACAATACTAGACACTATGTAATACTAGACACTATGTAATACTAGACACTATGTAATACTAGATACTATACAATATTAGACACTATACAATACTAGACAATACTTGACACTATACAATACTAGACACTATACAATACTAGACACTATACAATACTAGACACTATACAATACTAGACACTATACAATACTAGACACTATACAATACTAGACACTATACAATACTAGACACTATACACTATACAATACTAGATACTATACAATACTAGACACTATACAATACTAGACAATACTAGACACTATACAATACTAGACACTATACAATACTACACACTATACAATACTAGACACTATACAATACTAGACACTATACAATACTAGACACTATGTAATACTAGATACTATACAATACTAGACAATACTAGACACTATACAATACTAGACACTATACAATACTAGACACTATACAATACTAGACACTATACAATACTAGACACTATACAATACTAGACACTATACACTATACAATACTAGATACTATACAATACTAGACACTATACAATACTAGACAATACTAGACACTATACAATACTAGACACTATACAATACTAGACACTATACAATACTAAACACTATGTAATACTAGACACTATGTAATACTAGACACTATGTAATACTAGACACTATGTAATACTAGATACTATACAATACTAGACAATACTAGACACTATACAATACTAGACACTATACAATACTAGACACTATACAATACTAGACACTATACAATACTAGACACTATACAATACTAGACACTATACACTATACAATACTAGATACTATACAATACTAGACACTATACAATACTAGACAATACTAGACACTATACAATACTAGACACTATACAATACTAGACACTATACAATACTAAACACTATGTAATACTAGACACTATGTAATACTAGACACTATGTAATACTAGACACTATGTAATACTAGATACTATACAATATTAGACACTATACAATACTAGACAATACTTGACACTATACAATACTAGACACTATACAATACTAGACACTATACAATACTAGACACTATACAATACTAGACACTATACAATACTAGACAATACTAGACACTATACAATACTAGACACTATACAATACTAGACACTATACAATACTAGACACTATACAATACTAGACACTATACAATACTAGACACTATGTAATACTAGATACTAGACAATACTAGATACTATACAATACTAGACACTATACAATACTAGACACTATACAATACTAGACACTATACAATACTAGACAATACTAGACACTATACAATACTAGACACTATACAATACTAGACACTGTGTAATACTAGACAATACTAGACACTATACAATACTAGACAATACTAGACACTATACAATACTAGACAATACTAGACACTAGACAATACTAGACACTATACAATACTAGACACTATACAATACTAGACAATACTAGACACTAGACAATACTAGACACTATACAATACTATACAATACTAGACACTATACAATACTAGACAATACTAGACACTATACAATACTAGACACTATACAATACTAGACACTATACAATACTAGACACTATACAATACTAGACAATACTAGACACTATACAATACTAGACAATACAATACTAGACACTATACAATACTAGACAATACTAGACACTATACAATACTAGAGTGTCTCCAGTCCTTGTTTAACCAACTGTCAGGTGTATCCATTTCATCTCTCGATGCTCTTCTCCTGTGGTGGATCAGCATCGTAGCTCCCTGTATCCCTTATTCTGCTGCTTTCTACGTGTGTCTGTCTTGAACAAAACCCACCTTTCACTGCCTTTTGAAACATCAAACCAGCTTGTTATTTCACTTGTTTTAGCCTCGCTACGTTCCCGCCTGATTTACTTCTAGAAGCTTTTCATGTGACTTTTGGAAAGCGGCAGAAATAATTTGAAGGAGGCCGTGGAAAGACAAAGCGGGGGCGTGGAGCCAGTCCTAGATGTTCCTCACCGCTTCATCTCAACAACAACCTGACACGTTTCATCTGGACCCAATGTATCAGCTGACAACACATTGCAATTGTCTATTTTTATCAACTTCTGCTCTTCGCTTCTTTTATCCCTGTAGGAGTCTGCTGTTTATGAGGACTGTACAATCTGACCTGTATAGAATAGATTATTAATGCTGTATCATCTGACCTGTATATAATAGATTATTAATGCTGTATAATCTGACCTGTATAGAATAGATTAATAGTACTGTATAATCTGACCTGTATAGAATAGATTATTAATGCTGTATAATCTGACCTGTATAGAATAGATTAATAGTACTGTATAATCTGACCTGTATAGAATAGATTAATAGTACTGTATAATCTGACCTGTATAGAATAGATTATTAATGCTGTATAATCTGACCTGTATAGAATAGATTATTAATGCTGTATAATCTGACCTGTATAGAATAGATTATTAATGCTGTATAATCTGACCTGTATAGAATAGATTATTAATGCTGTATAATCTGACCTGTATAGAATAGATTATTAATGCTGTATAATCTGACCTGTATAGAATAGATTATTAATGCTATAATCTGACCTGTATAGAATAGATTATTAATGCTGTATAATCTGACCTGTATAAAATAGATTATTAATGCTGTATAATCTGACCTGTATAGAATAGATAAATAGTACTGTATAATCTGACCTGTATAGAATAGATAAATAGTACTGTATAATCTGACCTGTATTAAATAGATAAATAGTACTGTATAATCTGACCTGTATAGAATAGATAAATAATACTGTATAATCTGACCTGTATAGAATAGATAAATAGTACTGTATAATCTGACCTGTATAGAATAGATAAATAGTACTGTATAATCTGACCTGTATAGAATAGATAAATAGTACTGTATAATCTGACCTGTATAGAATAGATAAATAGTACTGTATAATCTGACCTGTATTAAATAGATAAATAGTACTGTATAATCTGACTGTCACGACTTGGTCATTGTATTTAGTGTTTTTGTGTATAATCTGTTATAGGTAGATTAGGGTGTGACATGGGTTTATATGTTTTTTTGTATTGGGGTTTGTAGTATTTGGGATCTGACGTAGATTAGGGGTGTTGTATAATCTGACCTGTATAGAATAGATTCTCAATCAGTCAGGTGATTCTAGTTGTCTCTGATTGGGAACCGTATTTAGGCAGCCTGAGTTAATGCTGTATAATCTGATTGTTCCTGTATAGAATAGTTTCACCAGATAGGCTGTAATAGGTTTGACGTTCCTGTCTAGTGTAGATTCACCAGATAGGCTGTAATAGGTTTCATTCCTGTCTCTGTGTAGTTTCACCAGATAGGCTGTAATAGGTTTCACGTTCCTGTAATCTGTGTAGTTTCACCAGATAGGCTGTATAGATTATTAGATAGCTGTATAATTTCTGAGGCTGTATAGGTTTCTATGCTGTTCCCTGTTTGTTGTTTTTGTATTTAATTTCATGTATCCTGTTTTCTTCATTAAAGATCCTGAGTAACAAACACGCTGCATTTCGGTCCGACTCTCTTCCTTCAACAGACGAACGACGTTACACTGACCTGTATAAAATATATTATTAATGCTGTATAATCTGACCTGTATAGAATAGATTATTAATGCTGTATAATCTGACCTGTATAGAATAGATTATTAATGCTGTATAATCTGACCTGTATAGAATAGATTATTAATGCTGTATAATCTGACCTGTATAGAATAGATTATTAATGCTGTATAATCTGACCTATATAGAATAGATTATTAATGCTGTATAATCTGACCTGTATAGAATAGATTATTAATGCTGTATAATCTGACCTGTATAGAATAGATTATTAATGCTGTATAATCTGACCTATATAGAATAGATTATTAATGCTGTATAATCTGACCTGTATAGAATAGATTATTAATGCTGTATAATCTGACCTGTATAGAATAGATTATTAATGCTGTATAATCTGACCTATATAGAATAGATTATTAATGCTGTATAATCTGACCTGTATAGAATAGATTATTAATGCTGTATAATCTGACCTGTATAGAATAGATTATTAATGCTGTATAATCTGACCTGTATAGAATAGATTATTAATGCTGTATAATCTGACCTGTATAGAATAGATTATTAATGCTGTATAATCTGACCTGTATAGAATAGATTATTAGTACTGTATAATCTGACCTGTATAGAATAGATTATTAATGCTGTATAATCTGACCTGTATAGAATAGATTATTAATGCTGTATAATCTGACCTGTATAGAATAGATTATTAATGCTGTATAATCTGACCTGTATAGAATAGATTATTAATGCTGTATAATCTGACCTATATAGAATAGATTATTAATGCTGTATAATCTGACCTGTATAGAATAGATAAATAGTACTGTATAATCTGACCTATATAGAATAGATTATTAATGCTGTATAATCTGACCTGTATAAAATAGATTATTAATATGCTGTATAATCTGACCTGTATAGAATAGATTATTAATGCTGTATAATCTGACCTGTATAGAATAGATTATTAATATGCTGTATAATCTGACCTGTATAGAATAGATTATTAATGCTGTATAATCTGACCTGTATAGAATATATTATTAATGCTGTATAATCTGACCTGTATTAAATAGATAAATAGTACTGTATAATCTGACCTATATAGAATAGATTATTAATGCTGTATAATCTGACCTATATAAAATAGATTATTAATATGCTGTATAATCTGACCTGTATAGAATAGATTATTAATATGCTGTATAATCTGACCTGTATAAAATAGATTATTAATGCTGTATAATCTGACCTATATAGAATAGATTATTAATGCTGTATAATCTGACCTGTATAGAATAGATAAATAGTACTGTATAATCTGACCTGTATAGAATAGATAAATAGTACGGTATAATCTGACCTGTATAGAATAGATTATTAATGCTGTATAATCTGACCTGTATAGAATATATTATTAATGCTGTATAATCTGACCTGTATTAAATAGATAAATAGTACTGTATAATCTGACCTATATAGAATAGATTATTAATGCTGTATAATCTGACCTATATAAAATAGATTATTAATATGCTGTATAATCTGACCTGTATAGAATAGATTATTAATATGCTGTATAATCTGACCTGTATAGAATAGATTATTAATATGCTGTATAATCTGACCTGTATAAAATAGATTATTAATGCTGTATAATCTGACCTATATAGAATAGATTATTAATGCTGTATAATCTGACCTGTATAGAATAGATAAATAGTACTGTATAATCTGACCTGTATAGAATAGATAAATAGTACGGTATAATCTGACCTGTATAGAATAGATTATTAATGCTGTATAATCTGACCTGTATAGAATAGATTAATAGTACCGTATAATCTGACCTGTATAGAATAGATAAATAGTACTGTATAATCTGACCTGTATAGGATAGATAAATAGTACTGTATAATCTGACCTGTATAAAGCACTGCTGTGCTTTTGAATGTGATGACACATATTTAGCATATTTTGCTTTGGGACTATAGCTGTTAATTAGGGTCTAATTATACACACTGTGTTTGTTGAAGGCAGTTACTCCGCAAAGATATCTTCCTCACAATTTGATATAAAAACATTTTGCTTCTCTTCTGGGTTATACAGTAGAACTAGGCAGAACCATTCATTCTGGGTTATGCAGTAGAACTAGGTAGAACAGTTAATTCTGGGTTATACAGTAGAACTAGGCAGAACAGTTAATTCTGGGTTATACAGTAGAACTAGGCAGAACAGTGCATTCTGGGTTATACAGTAGAACTAGGCAGAACAGTTAATTCTGGGTTATACAGTAGAACTAGGCAGAACAGTGCATTCTGGGTTATACAGTAGAACTAGGCAGAACAGTTAATTCTGGGTTATACAGTAGAACTAAGCAGAACCATTCATTCTGGGTTATACAGTAGAACTAGGCAGAACAATTAATTCTGGGTTATACAGTAGAACTAGGCAGAACAGTTAATTCTGGGTTATACAGTAGAACTAGGCAGAACAGTGCATTCTGGGTTATACAGTAGAACTAGGCAGAACAGTGCATTCTGGGTTATACAGTAGAACTGGGCAGAACACTTCAGGCTGAACATGTGAGTGCTCTGTATGTGTATAATGTTGGTGGGGATTGTTTATTTTATTTATTGTAATGAGTCTGCCTTTGGTGAATAGGGCTTCTCTTTTCACCCCCCCCCCCCTTTGGTTAAAAGGGCTTGTCTCTGAAGTCACATAATGCATCCATCACTCCATCACATAACATATCCATCACATCACATCCCACATAACATATCCATCACATCCCACATAACATAACCATCACATAACATATCCATCACATAACGTATCCATCACATCCCACATAACATAACCATCACATAACGTATCCATCACATAACGTATCCATCACATCTCACATAACATATCCATCACATATCGTATCCATCACATAACGTATCCATCACATCCCACATAACATATCCATCACATATCGTATCCATCACATAACGTATCCATCACATCCCACATACACTATCCATCACATAACGTATCCATCACATCTCACATAACATATCCATTACATATCGTATCCATCACATAACGTATCCATCACATCCCACATAACGTATCCATCACATCCCACATAACATATCCATCACATCCTACATAACGTATCCATCACATAGCGCATCCATCACATAACGTATCCATCACATAGCGCATCCATCACATAACGTATCCATCACATAGCGTATCCATCACATAACGTATCCATCACATAATGTATCCATCACATCCCACATAACATATCCATCACATCCTACATAACGTATCCATCACATAGCGCATCCATCACATAACGTATCCATCACATAGCGTATCCATCACATAACGTATCCATCACATAATGTATCCATCACATCCCACATAACATATCCATCACTTCCCACATAACGTATCCATCACATCCCACATAACGTATCCATCACATCCCACATAACATATCCATCACATCCTACATAACGTATCCATCACATAGCGCATCCATCACATAACGTATCCATCACATAGCGCATCCATCACATAGCGCATCCATCACATAACGTATCCACCACATAACGTATCCATCACATAACGTATCCATCACATAACGTATCCACCACATAACGTATCCATCACATAACGTATCCATCACATAACATATCCATCACATAACATATCCATCACATAACATATCCATCACATACCACATAACGTATCCATCACATATCGTATCCATCACATATCGTATCCATCACATACCACATAACATATCCATCACATAACGTATCTATCACATAACGTATCTATCACATAACATATCCATCACATAACATATCCATCACATAACATATCCATCACGTTCTTTAGATATTCTGAAAGAGGAGACACAAGCCCTGCTCAAATGATTCAGACCGGTATCCCAAATGGCTCCATATTCGCTATTCTGGTGCACTACTTTTTAACAGAACCCTATGGGCCCTGTTCAAAAGTAGTGCACCGTATAGGGAATATAATGCAGATTTGGAACACAGTACGAAATCGTGAAAATACTCTCTTTAGGGATAAAGACTTGGGGAAATTCCCTGGAAGAAAGAAATTACTCCACATTTTCTGTCCAAAAAGATTAGTAATGGTTGGACATACTCCATTGAGACATTTACAAGTTCTGAAATTTAGTCTGACAAATTGTGGCTTTAAGACGAATCAATCCTGTGGATTGTCAAATGGTTTCTTCCTTGTATCTTCCATCAGGAGTGTGGTAGAGAGGAGTGAGATTAGGTGTCTGTGTGTCTCAGTTTACACTGGGGCCTGTGTGTCAGAACAGCCTGGAGGAAAGGCTTTGTAGCAGGCTGGAACAGCCTGAGGCAGACTGACTCACTGTGAGGGTTTCCGTGGTTTTGCATCTCTAATGGCGCCCTACTGTATGCCCTACGTAGTGCACTACTTTTGACCAGAGCCCTATAGTCCCTGCCATCTGAAACACAGCCTAGAGTTCTCTTCAGAGATGATGCTGTAGACTACAGTGCATGTAAGGTATATCGATCACGACTACACTCTGTGACTCTGAGCCGTAAGGTATTGAGCTGTTCTCTGGCATGTCCATCTGTCAGCAATATGAACACTCTGTGACTCTGAGCCGTAAGGTATTGAGCTGTTCTCTGGCATGTCCATCTGTCAGCAATATGAACACTGAGTGACTGAGCCGTCAGGTATTGAGCTGTTCTCTGGCATGTCCATCTGTCAGCAATATGAACACTCTGTGACTCTGAGCCGTCAGGTATTGAGCTGTTCTCTGGCATGTCCATCTGTCAGCAATATGAACACTCTGACTCTGAGCCGTCAGGTATTGAGCTGTTCTCTGGCATGTCCATCTGTCAGCAATATGAACACTCTGTGACTGAGCCGTAAGGTATTGAGCTGTTCTCTGGCATGTCCATCTGTCAGCAATATGAACACTGTGTGACTCTGAGCCGTAAGCTGTTCTCTGGCATGTCCATCTGTCAGCAATATGAACACTCTGTGACTCTGAGCCGTAAGGTATTGAGCTGTTCTCTGGCATGTCCATCTGTCAGCAATATGAACACTCTGACTCTGAGCCGTCAGGTATTGAGCTGTTCTCTGGCATGTCCATCTGTCAGCAATATGAACACTCTGTGACTGAGCCGTAAGGTATTGAGCTGTTCTCTGGCATGTCCATCTGTCAGCAATATGAACACTCTGTGACTCTGAGCCGTAAGGTATTGAGCTGTTCTCTGGCATGTCCATCTGTCAGCAATATGAACACTGTGTGACTGAGCCGTCAGGTATTGAGCTGTTCTCTGGCATGTCCATCTGTCAGCAATATGAACACTGTGTGACTGAGCCGTAAGGTATTGAGCTGTTCTCTGGCATGTCCATCTGTCAGCAATATGAACACTGTGTGACTGAGCCGTAAGGTATTGAGCTGTTCTCTGGCATGTCCATCTGTCAGCAATATGAACACTGTGTGACTCTGAGCCGTAAGGTATTGAGCTGTTCTCTGGCATGTCCATCTGTCAGCAATATGAACACTGTGTGACTCTGAGCCGTAAGGTATTGAGCTGTTCTCTGGCATGTCCATCTGTCAGCAATATGAACACTCTGTGACTCTGAGCCGTAAGGTATTGAGCTGTTCTCTGGCATGTCCATCTGTCAGCAATATGAACACTGTGTGACTGAGCCGTCAGGTATTGAGCTGTTCTCTGGCATGTCCATCTGTCAGCAATATGAACACTGTGTGACTGAGCCGTAAGGTATTGAGCTGTTCTCTGGCATGTCCATCTGTCAGCAATATGAACACTCTGTGACTCTGAGCCGTAAGGTATTGAGCTGTTCTCTGGCATGTCCATCTGTCAGCAATATGAACACTCTGTGACTCTGAGCCGTAAGGTATTGAGCTGTTCTCTGGCATGTCCATCTGTCAGCAATATGAACACTCTGTGACTCTGAGCCGTAAGGTATTGAGCTGTTCTCTGGCATGTCCATCTGTCAGCAATATGAACACTGTGTGACTGAGCCGTAAGGTATTGAGCTGTTCTCTGGCATGTCCATCTGTCAGCAATATGAACACTCTGTGACTCTGAGCCGTAAGGTATTGAGCTGTTCTCTGGCATGTCCATCTGTCAGCAATATGAACACTGTGTGACTCTGAGCCGTAAGCTGTTCTCTGGCATGTCCATCTGTCAGCAATATGAACACTGTGTGACTGAGCCGTAAGGTATTGAGCTGTTCTCTGGCATGTCCATCTGTCAGCAATATGAACACTCTGACTCTGAGCCGTCAGGTATTGAGCTGTTCTCTGGCATGTCCATCTGTCAGCAATATGAACACTCTGTGACTCTGAGCCGTAAGGTATTGAGCTGTTCTCTGGCATGTCCATCTGTCAGCAATATGAACACTGTGTGACTCTGAGCCGTAAGCTGTTCTCTGGCATGTCCATCTGTCAGCAATATGAACACTGTGTGACTGAGCCGTAAGGTATTGAGCTGTTCTCTGGCATGTCCATCTGTCAGCAATATGAACACTCTGACTCTGAGCCGTCAGGTATTGAGCTGTTCTCTGGCATGTCCATCTGTCAGCAATATGAACACTCTGTGACTCTGAGCCGTAAGGTATTGAGCTGTTCTCTGGCATGTCCATCTGTCAGCAATATGAACACTGACTCTGAGCCGTCAGGTATTGAACTGTTCTCTGGCATGTCCATCTGTCAGCAATATGAACACTGTGTGACTGAGCCGTAAGGTATTGAGCTGTTCTCTGGCATGTCCATCTGTCAGCAATATGAACACTGTGTGACTCTGAGCCGTAAGGTATTGAGCTGTTCTCTGGCCTGTCCATCTGTCAGCAATATGAACACTGGAAAGGCCTTTAAAAATCAGAGGGTTGCTTGCTTCTCCACTGTCAGCAATACACTTCTCACACACACACACACACACACACACACACACACACACACACACACACACACACACACACACACACACACACACACACACACACACACACACACACACACACACACACACACACACACACACACACACACACACACACACACACACACACACACACACACACACACACACACACACACACACACACACACCGCTGAGCAGGGCCTCATTATAAGTTCTGAGTGCTGTCAGTGGTAGAGACCTGTCCATGGTTTTCCCCTCTGTAATTGGCCAGGCAGGACTGTGGAGGTGGTGCAACCCTGGTGTGTACTGGATGGATGGGGGGGGGGTTCTGTAAATGATAATGAATACTAGCCAATTAGGCCTGGGCCACACACACTCGCACACACACACTCACACTGCCTAAACATACTGTAATGAACTCATCAGAGCCTTTAAAGGGGCCACCCATAGTGACAGATCTCCTGTCGCTGCCCACATCAGACTCCCTGGTGTGTGTGTGTCCACCAACCTGACAGGCTGAGTATCATTCAGTTCCTCTCATTACCTTCCCAGGAACTATGTAGAGCGGGACCGTCTTCCCTCCTTCCCTGTTTCCGAGGGTGGAAGACAGGAACAGATCGTGTCTGCTGTGCCAAACGAATAAAAAATGTTTCTACAGTCGGGGAATTTTTTTTGTGATTAATGACGAAATGTCTGTCTTTCGTGGCTCTCTCCTCTTTTAAAGTTCCAGTTGGTGGACCTTTGCAAAAGTCTGGTTTCGTGGCCCGTTCCTATTTTTGTTCCTTCTCTGTGAGAGAGAGAGTATGACTTGTAAGGAATAAAGAGAAATAAATCTCACACACAGAGCAGTGCATCATGGTTAGTAGTTAGGAGAGGGCCCTGCTGAGTCTCCATCGTGCACTGCTCTGCTCACATGCACTGGGGTAACTCAGTTCAACAGATGGGTGGTACATCTCTGTCACAAGGCCTGGAGTAACTCAGTTCAACAGATGGGTGGTACATCTCTGTCACAAGGCCTGGAGTAACTCAGTTCAACAGATGGGTGGAACATCTCTGTCACAAGGCCTGGAGTAACTCAGCTCAACACATGGGTGGTACATCTCTGTCACAAGGTCTGGAGTAAATCAATTCAACAGTAACTCAGTTCAACAGTAGCACAGTTCAACAGTAGCTCAGCTCAACAGTAGCTCAGCTCAACAGTAGCTCAGTTCAACAGTAACTCAGTTCAACAGTAGCTCAGCTCAACAGTAGCTCAGCTCAACAGATGGGTAGTACATCTCTGTCACAAGGCCTGGAGTAACTCAGCTCAACACATGGGTGATACATCTCTGTCACAAGGCCTGGAGTAACTCAGTTCAACAGATGGGTGGAACATCTCTGTCACAAGGCCTGGAGTAACTCAGCTCAACACATGGGTGGTACATCTCTGTCACAAGGCCTGGAGTAACTCAGTTCAACAGATGGGTGGTACATCTCTGTCACAAGGCCTGGAGTAACTCAGCTCAACACATGGGTGGTACATCTCTGTCACAAGGCCTGGAGTAACTCAGTTCAACAGTAGCTCAGCTCAACAGTAGCTCAGCTCAACAGATGGGTGGTACATCTCTGTCACAAGGCCTGGAGTAACTCAGTTCAACAAGTAACTCAGCTCAACACATGGGTGGTACATCTCTGTCACAAGGCCTGTGTGAGTGTGTTTATCTCCTGACTGCTGCTTCAGTATAGTGCCCACGTTGTACATCTCATTCATGTTGTCGCTGCTTTAAACAGAGAGCTTACTGTTTCTACACAACCATCCACCGGGTAACTACTGTTGAATTGCTTTGGACTGAAGCCTAGTTGGAGATTCATGCACATAACACATTTGTGCAAATCTTCAAATCTAATTTCATTGGTCACATACACGTGGTTAGTAGAAGTTAATGCGAGTGCAGTAATATCTAACAGTCCCTCACCAACTACCTCATACACACACATCTAAAGGGGTGAATGAGAATATGTAGATATAAATATATGGATGAGTGATGACTGAGTGGCATCGGCAAGGTGCAGTAGATGGTATAATGTACAGTATAGACATGATATAGGCAAGGTGCAGTAGATGGTATAATGTACAGTATAGACATGATATAGGCAAGGTGCAGTAGATGGTATAATGTACAGTATAGACATGATATAGACAAGGTGCAGTAGATGGTATAATGTACAGTATAGACATGATATAGACAAGGTGCAGTAGATGGTATAATGTACAGTATAGACATGATATAGACAAGGTGCAGTAGATGGTATAATGTACAGTATAGACATGATATAGACAAGGTGCAGTAGATGGTATAATGTACAGTATAGACATGATATAGGCAAGGTGCAGTAGATGGTATAATGTACAGTATAGACATGATATAGGCAAGGTGCAGTAGATGGTATAATGTACAGTATAGACATGATATAGGCAAGGTGCAGTAGATGGTATAATGTACAGTATAGACATGATATAGACAAGGTGCAGTAGATGGTATAATGTACAGTATAGACATGATATAGACAAGGTGCAGTAGATGGTATAATGTACAGTATAGACATGATATAGACAAGGTGCAGTAGATGGTATAATGTACAGTATAGACATGATATAGACAAGGTGCAGTAGATGGTATAATGTACAGTATAGACATGATATAGGCAAGGTGCAGTAGATGGTATAATGTACAGTATAGACATGATATAGACAAGGTGCAGTAGATGGTATAATGTACAGTATAGACATGATATAGACAAGGTGCAGTAGATGGTATAATGTACAGTATAGACATGATATAGACAAGGTGCAGTAGATGGTATAATGTACAGTATAGACATGATATAGGCAAGGTGCAGTAGATGGTATAATGTACAGTATAGACATGATATAGACAAGGTGCAGTAGATGGTATAATGTACAGTATAGACATGATATAGGCAAGGTGCAGTAGATGGTATAATGTACAGTATAGACATGATATAGACAAGGTGCAGTAGATGGTATAATGTACAGTATAGACATGATATAGGCAAGGTGCAGTAGATGGTATAATGTACAGTATAGACATGATATAGACAAGGTGCAGTAGATGGTATAATGTACAGTATAGACATGATATAGACAAGGTGCAGTAGATGGTATAATGTACAGTATAGACATGATATAGACAAGGTGCAGTAGATGGTATAATGTACAGTATAGACATGATATAGACAAGGTGCAGTAGATGGTATAATGTACAGTATAGACATGATATAGACAAGGTGCAGTAGATGGTATAATGTACAGTATAGACATGATATAGACAAGGTGCAGTAGATGGTATAATGTACAGTATAGACATGATATAGACAAGGTGCAGTAGATGGTATAATGTACAGTATATATATAAATATATGGATGAGTGATGACTGAGTGGCATCGGCAAGGTGCAGTAGATGGTATAATGTACAGTATAGACATGATATAGACAAGGTGCAGTAGATGGTATAAAATACAGTATAGACATGATATGAGTAATGTAAGATATAATGTAAACGCTAGTAAAACCAAATGCATGCTTTTCAACCGTTCGCTGCCTGCACCCGCACGCCCGACTAGCATCACCACCCTGGATGGTTCCGACCTAGAATATGTGGACATCTATAAGTACCTAGGTGTCTGGCTAGACTGTAAACTCTCCTTCCAGACTCATATCAAACATCTCCAATCTAAAATCAAATCTAGAGCCGGCTTTCTATTTCGCAACAAAGCCTCCTTCTATCCTACCGATCCTCGACTTCGGCGACGTCATCTACAAAATAGCTTCCAACACTCTACTCAGCAAACTGGATGCAGGTTATCACAGTGCCATCCGTTTTGTTACTAAAGCACCTTATACCACCCACCACTGTGACCTGTATGCTCTAGTCGGCTGGCCCTCGCTACATATTCGTCGCCAGACCCACTGGCTCCAGGTCATCTACAAGTCCATGCTAGGTAAAGCTCCGCCTCATCTCAGTTCACTGGTCACGATGGCAACTCCCACCCGTAGCACGCGCTCCAGCAGGTGTATCTCACTGATCATCCCTAAAGCCAACACCTCATTTGGCCGCCTTTCGTTCCACTTCTCTGCTGCCTGTGACTGGAACAAATTGCAAAAATCGCTGAAGTTGGAGACTTTTATCTCCCTCACTAACTTCAAACATCTGCTATCTGAGCAGCTAACCGATCGCTGCAGCTATACATAGTCTATCGGTAAATAGCCCACCCAATTTTACCTACCTCATCCCCATACTGTTTTTATTTATTTACTTTTCTGCTCTTTTGCACACCAGTATCTCTACCTGCACATGACCATCTGATCATTTACCACTCCAGTGTTAATCCAATTTGTAAGTCGCTCTGGATAAGAGCGTCTGCTAAATGACTTAAATGTAATGTAATGTAAATGTTAATCTGCTAAATTGTAATTATTCGCCTACCTCCTCATGCCTTTTGCACACAATGTATATAGACTCTCTTTTTTTCCCCCTACTGTGTTATTGACTTGTGGCCAGTGATTGGGCAGTCTGATGTTTAGCAGTCTGATGGCCTTGAGATAGAAGCTGTTTTTCAGTCTCTCGGTCCCAGCTTTGATGCACCTGTACTGACCTTGCTTTCCAGATGATAGTGGGGTGAACAGGCAGTGGCTCGGGTGGTTGTTGTCCTTGATGATCTTTATGGCCTTCCTGTGACATCGGGTGCTGTAGGTTTCATGGAGGGCAGGTAATTTGCCCCGGTGATGCGTTGTGCAGACCGCACCACCCTCTGGAGAGCCTTGCAGTTGAGAACGGTGCAGTTGCTGTACCAGGCGGTGATGCATCTGTAGAAGTTTGTCAGGGTTTTGGGTGACAAGCCAAATTTCTTCAGCCTCCTGAGGTTGAAGAGGCGATGTTGTGCCTTCTTCACCACACTGTCTGTGTGGGTGGACCTACACTGAGTATACCAAACATTAAGAACACCTTCCTAATATTGTGTTGCACCAGCCCCCTCTGAACAGCCCCTCTGAACAGCCCCTCTGAACAGCCCTTCTGACCAGCCCCTCTGAACAGCCCCTCTGAAGAGCCCCTCTGAACAGCCCCTCTGAACAGCCCCTCTGAACAGCCCTTCTGACCAGCCCCTCTGAACAGCCCCTCTGAAGAGCCCCTCTGAACAGCCCCTCTGAACAGCCCCTCTGAACAGCCCCTCTGAACAGCCCCTCTGAACAGCCTCAGTTCGTCGGGGCATGGACTCTACAAGGTGTTGAAAGCGTTCCACATGAATGCTGGCCCATGTTGACTCCAATGCTTCCCACAGTTGTGTCAAGTTGTCTGGATGTCCTTTGAGTGGTAGACTATTCTTGATACACACGGTAAACTGTTGAGCATGAAAAACCCAGCAACGTTGCAGTTCTTGAAACAAACCGGTGCGCCTGGCACCTACTACAATACCCCGTTCAATGGCACTTAAATCTTGTGTCTTGTCCATTCACCCTCTGAATGGCTCACATACACAACCCATGTCTCCGTTGTCTCAAGGCTTAAAACTCCTTCTTTAACCCGTCTCCTCCATCTACACTGATTGAAGTGGATTTAACAGGTGACATCAAAATGATCATATATTTTCACCTGGATCCACCTGGTCAGTCTACGTCACGGAAAGAGCAGGTGTTCCTAATGTTTTGTCCAGTCAGTGTATATTATAGATGCTGTGAATATGGTACCTGGACTTTTCCCCTCTCCTTTTCTCCGTAAACACCAAATTAGGATTTGGTACGTAAATTAGTGATTGCTAGTAAACCAGTTCAGACTCTGTAGTTTGAGAAATGTCTCTTTGAAACGATAAGAACATATTGCTGCGTACAGAGAGAGTAATGTGAGCGGAAGCTAAACTGTGGAGGTCGAGTAGCGTTAAATTAATTCACCAAATACACATCGTGTTTAAAAAAAAAACTAGAGAACAGACATCAGATATTACCATTTCAATTGTTTGAAAACAGCAGAGAATCTGAATGTGAATAAATGGAATTCACATTGGTGGAGAATATCCCTAGGCAACGCCAGAATACTCACACACACACCACGAGGAAGCATTACATTATCCGGAGAACTGATACAACTATGCATAATTCAGCAGGGAAGGCTGTGTGTGTCTCTGACTGGCTGGTTGTCACTCACTCTCCTGTCTCTGACTGGCTGGTTGTGTGTGTCCTGTGTGTGTGTGTGTGTGTGTGTGTGTGTGTGTGTGTGTGTGTGTGTGTGTGTGTGACTGGTGTGTGTGTGTGTGTGTGTGTGTGTTGGTGTCACTCCTATGTGTTCTCTTACGTGTGTGTGTGTGTGTGTTTGTGTGTGTGTGTGTGTGTGTGTGTGTGTGTTGTGTCACTCTGTGTGTGTGTGTGTGTGTGTGTGTGTGTGTGTGTGTGTGTGTGTGTGTGTGTGTGTGTGTGTGCGCTCAAACTTGCCAAAGTAGTCCAATCAGTGAATCTAATTCAATTATCTTCAAATTTAACATCTCATCAAAATGTGAATAGAATCAAGCAGAAAGAGTGAATTGGGCTTTTGCCAACACTGGATCTTATTTGGAGCTCTGTGTAAATGAGTTCTGCTCTAGAGGCTGCCTTCGTCTGTCTGCTGGCTGGGATTCATGTGGCCTAATTTAAACTGCTATCGTGTGTGTGTGTGTGTGTGTGTGTGTGTGTGTGTGTGTGTGTGTGTGTGTGTGTGTGTGTGTGTGTGTGTGTGTGTGTGTGTGTGTGTGTGTGTGTGTGTGTGTGTGTGTGTGTGTGTGTGCCTCACTATCGATGTTCAAGATGGCTGGTCATGCTACTGGCGGTTGTCACTCACTCCTCTCTCTGACTGGCTGGTTGTCACTCACTCTCCTCTCTCTGACTGGCTGGTTGTCACTCACTCTCCTCTCTCTGACTGGCTGGTTGTCACTCACTCTCCTGTCTCTGACTGGCTGGTTGTCACTCACTCTCCTGTCTCTGACTGGCTGGTTGTCACTCACTCTCCTGTCTCTGACTGGCTGGTTGTCACTCACTCTCCTCTCTCTGACTGGCTGGTTGTCACTCACTCTCCTCTCTCTGACTGGCTGGTTGTCACTCACTCTCCTCTCTCTGACTGGCTGGTTGTCACTCACTCTCCTCTCTCTGACTGGCTGGTTGTCACTCACTCTCCTCTCTCTGACTGGCTGGTTGTCACTCACTCTCCTCTCTCTGACTGGCTGGTTGTCACTCACTCTCCTCTCTCTGACTGGCTGGTTGTCACTCACTCTCCTCTCTCTGACTGGCTGGTTGTCACTCACTCTCCTCTCTCTGACTGGCTGGTTGTCACTCACTCTCCTCTCTCTGACTGGCTGGTTGTCACTCACTCTCCTCTCTCTGACTGGCTGGTTGTCACTCACTCTCCTCTCTCTGACTGGCTGGTTGTCACTCACTCTCCTCTCTCTGACTGGCTGGTTGTCACTCACTCTCCTCTCTCTGACTGGCTGGTTGTCACTCACTCTCCTCTCTCTGACTGGCTGGTTGTCACTCACTCTCCTCTCTCTGACTGGCTGGTTGTCACTCACTCTCCTCTCTGACTGGCTGGTTGTCACTCACTCTCCTCTCTCTGACTGGCTGGTTGTCACTCACTCTCCTCTCTCTGACTGGCTGGTTGTCACTCACTCTCCTCTCTCTGACTGGCTGGTTGTCACTCACTCTCCTCTCTCTGACTGGCTGGTTGTCACTCACTCTCTCTCTCTCTCTGACTGGCTGGTTGTCACTCACTCTCCTCTCTCTGACTGGCTGGTTGTCACTCACTCTCCTCTCTCTGACTGGCTGGTTGTCACTCACTCTCCTGTCTCTGACTGGCTGGTTGTCACTCACCCTCCTCTCTCTGACGGGCTGGTTGTCACTCACTCTTCTCTCTCTGACTGGCTGGTTGTCACTCACCTTCCTCTCTCTGACTGGCTGGTTGTCACTCACCCTCCTCTCTCTGACTGGCTGGTTGTCACTCACCCTCCTCTCTCTGACTGGCTGGTTGTCACTCACTCTTCTCTCTCTGACTGGCTGGTTGTCACTCACTCTCCTGTCTCTGACTGGCTGGTTGTCACTCACTCTTCTCTCTCTGACCGGCTGGTTGTCACTCACTCTCCTGTCTCTGACTGGCTGGTTGTCACTCACTCTCCTGTCTCTGATTGGTTGGTTGTCACTCACTCTTCTGTCTCTGATTGGCTGGTTGTCACTCACTCTCCTGTCTCTGATTGGCTGGTTGTCACTCACTCTCCTGTCTCTGACTGGCTGGTTGTCACTCACTCTCCTGTCTCTGATTGGCTGGTTGTCACTCACTCTCCTGTCTCTGACTGGCTGGTTGTCACTCACCCTCCTCTCTCTGACTGGCTGGTTGTCACTCACATTCCTGTCCCTGACTGGCTGGTTGTCACTCACTCTCCTGTCTCTGATTGGCTGGATGTCACTTTCCATTATGCTGATATTTCAAGTCTTGTACGTTTTATTTATTCACACCAAAGAAAATAAGTGAAAAACAGTGTAACAACCTGGTCAAGACAGTGCAGATAACAACCTGGTCAAGACAGTGCAGATAACAACCTGGTCAAGACAGTGCAGATAACAACCTGGTCAAGACAGTGCAGATAACAACCTGGTCAAGACAGTGCAGATAACAACCTGGTCAAAACAGAGCAGATAATAACCTGGTCAAGACAATGCAGATAACAACCTGGTCAAAACAGTGAAGATAACAACCTGGTCAAGACAGAGTACAGATAACAACCTGGTCAAGACAGTGCAGATAACAACCTGGTCAAGACAGTGCAGATAACAACCTGGTCAAGACAGTGCAGATAACAACCTGGTCAAGACAGTGCAGATAACAACCTGGTCAAAACCAGAGCAGATAACAACCTGGTCAAAACCAGAGCAGATAACAACCTGGTCAAGACAGAGCAGATAACAACCTGGTCAAGACAGTGCAGATAACAACCTGGTCAAGACAGTGCAGATAACAACCTGGTCAAGACAGTGCAGATAACAACCTGGTCAAAACAGTGCAGATAACAACCTGGTCAAGACAGAGTGCAGATAACAACCAGGTCAAAACAGAGCAGATAACAACCAGGTCAAAACAGAGTGTAGATAACAACCAGGTCAAAACAGAGTGCAGGTTGGACCATAAGTCCTGATATGACAACCATTAATATAAGTACAAACAAAAGAGTGTGTTCAGTCAGTTAAACAAATAATATTCATTATAACTGGACGTGATACACTCATTATACAAGAGTTATGCTACATGGATGGGGTTATTGGGTAGTATGGTTCATCAGGTTGACCCCCAGTCTTCATGGAGGGGGTTATTGGGTAGTTTGGTTCATCAGGTTGACCCCCAGTCTTCATGGAGGGGTATTGGGTAGTTTGGTTCATCAGGCTGACCCCCAGTCTTCATGGAGGAGGTTATTGGGTAGTTTGGTTCATCAGGTTGACCCCCAGTCTTCATGGAGGGCTTTATTGGGTAGTTTGGTTCATCAGGCTGACCCCCAGTCTTCATGGGGGGGGGGTTATTGGGTAGTATGGTTCATCAGGCTGACCCCCAGTCTTCTCTTGAAGTTATTGAGGAATGATGTACTTGCCCAATACTACAGTAAATGAGATATGGGTAAATTAAGCTATAGAATAGAGAGAGGATATTTCAAGTCTTACCATTAATACAATCACAGGATCCCCGAAGAGCGAAAAACAAGATATTTTCAAACAAAACGTTTTTATTTAATCATGTCCACTCACAGCGCTTGGACATCCACTCACTGTTGTTAAGGTCCTTGGAGCAACCGTAGTGAGGTGTGTTGTCAGGGCTGTGAAGGCTGTATTGTCAGGGCTGTGAAGGCTGTGTTGTCAGGGCTGTGAAGGCTGTGTTGTCAGGGCTGTGAAGGCTGTGTTGTCAGGGCTGTGAAGGCTGTGTTGTCAGGGCTGTGAAGGCTGTGTTGTCAGGGCTGTGAAGGCTGTGTTGTCAGGGCTGTGAAGGCAGTGTTGTCAGGGCTGTAATGGCTGTGTTGTCAGGGCTGTGAAGGCTGTGTTGTCAGGGCTGTGATGGATGTGTTGTCAGGACTGTGAAGGCTGTGTTGTCAGGGCTGTGAAGGCTGTGTTGTCAGGGCTGTGAAGGCTGTGTTGTCAGGGCTGTCAAGGCTGTGTTGTCAGGGCTGTGAAGGCTGTGTTGTCAGGGCTGTGAAGGCTGTGTTGTGAAGGCTATGTTGTCAGGGCTGTGATGGCTGTGTTGTCAGGACTGTGAAGGCTGTGTTGTCAGGGCTGTGAAGACTGTGTTGTCAGGACTGTGAAGGCTGTGTTGTCAGGACTGTGAAGGCTGTGTTGTCAGGACTGTGAAGGCTGTGTTGTCAGGGCTGTGAAGGCTGTGTTGTCAGGGCTGTGAAGGCTGTGTTGTCAGGACTGTGAAGGCTGTGTTGTCAGGGCTGTGAAGGCTGTGTTGTCAGGGCTGTGAAGGCTGTGTTGTCAGGGTAGTGAAGGCTGTGTTGTCAGGGCTGTGAAGGCTGTGTTGTCAGGGCTGTGAAGGCTGTGTTGTCAGGGCTGTGAAGGCTGTGTTGTCAGGGCTGTGAATGCTGTGTTGTCAGGGCTGTGAAGGCTGTGTTGTCAGGGCTGTGAAGGCTGTGTTGTCAGGGCTGTGAAGGCTGTGTTGTCAGCGCTGTGAAGGCTGTGTTGTCAGGGCTGTGATGGCTGTGTTGTCAGGGCTGTGAAGGCTGTGTTGTCAGGGCTGTGAAGGCTGTGTTGCTTTAATGCTTTAAAGACATGAATAATAATTAACACTGAACTGAAGCCAGATAGTCTGTACGGTTTCACTCATGTTGCCAACATGTTTAGTTCCAGTTCAAATGGCACCCTATTCCCTATGTAGTGCACTACTTTAGACCAGAGCCCTATTAGCCCCATAGAGAACAGGGTGCTGTTTGACCAGGGCCCCATAGGGAACAGGGTGCTGTTTGACCAGGGCCCAATAGGGAACAAGGTGCTGTTTCACCAGGGCCCCATAGGGAAAACAGGGTGCTGTTTGACCAGGGCCCCACAGGGAACAGGGTGCTGTTTGACCAGGGCCCCACAGGGAACAGGGTGCTGTTTGACCAGGGCCCAATAGGGAACAGGGTGCTGTTTGACCAGGGCCCCATAGGGAACAAGGTGCTGTTTGACCAGGGCCCCATAGGGAAAACAGGGTGCTGTTTGACCAGGGCCCCATAGGGAACAGGGTGCTGATTTACCAGGGCCCAATAGGGAACAGGGTGCTGTTTGACCAGGGCCCCATAGGGAAAACAGGGTGCTGTTTGACCAGGGCCCCATAGGGAACAGGGTGCTGATTTACCAGGGCACAATAGGGAACAGGGTGCTGTTTGACCAGGGCCCCATAGGGAAAACAGGGTGCTGTTTGACCAGGGCCCCATAGGGAACAGGGTGCTGTTTGACCAGGGCCCCATAGGGAAAACAGGGTGCTGATTTACCAGGGCCCAATAGGGAACAGGGTGCTGTTTGACCAGGGCCCCATAGGGAAAACAGGGTGCTGTTTGACCAGGGCCCCATAGGGAACAGGGTGCTGTTTGACCAGGGCCCCATAGGGAACAGGGTGCTGTTTGACCAGGGCCCATAGGGAAAACAGGGTGCTGTTTGACCAGAGCCCCATAGGGAACAGGGTGCTGTTTGACCAGGGCCCATAGGGAAAACAGGGTGCTGTTTGACCAGGGCCCCACAGGGGATAAAGTGTTATTTGGGACACATCCATTGTGTTTAATCCTTCAATTTACTGGAATGTTCTCTATCTCAAAAGTACTGAAAGCCGTTTCATAACTTGACCAATCCCTGTCTCGATCGATACAGAGGTGAAACTGTAGGCTTTTACAAGGCTGACAGACTAAAAGCTTGTGCTATTTGTGGTGGCCTTGACTCGGGGGAACTCATTCCACAGCGTTGTACTGGATTTCTTTAGTACAGTATGTCTAAAATGAATGGAGAAGCCACAGGGTGCAGATGTCAGTTCAACGTCTACTTTTGATTTACATTTGGTTGAGTTGTCAACTAATGTGAATTCAACAACTAAAAATTCACCAAGTCATTGGATTGAGTTTCAAAGTGAAAAACCCCGAAATGTCCTTATGTGGTTGACTTGATGCAAATCCAATTAGTTTTCCACGTTGAACATCATCACATTGATTTTTGGGGTTGAAATGATGTGAAAACAACATTGATTTAACTAGTTTTTGCCCTATGGGGAGGGAGAGAGAGAATATATATATATATATATATAGAGAGAATAGAGAGAGAGAGAGAGAGAGAGAGAGAGAGAGAGAAGAGAGAGAGAGAGAGAGAGAGAGAGAGAGAGAGAGAGAGAGAGAGAGAGAGAGAGAGAGAGAGAGAGAGAGAGAGAGAGAGAGAGAGAGAGAGACAATAGTGGGGAATCAGAGAGACAGTAATAAGACAGTAAGAGAGAGAGAGAGAGAGAGAGAGAGAGAGAGAGAGAGAGAGAGAGAGAGAGAGAGAGAGAGAGAGAGAGAGAGAGAGAGAGAGAGAGAGAGAGAGAGAGAGAGAGAGAGAGAGAGAGACAATAGTGGGGAATCAGAGAGACAGTAATAAGACAGTAAAGAGAGAGAGAGAGAGAGAGAGAGAGAGAGAGAGAGAGAGAGAGAGAGAGAGAGAGAGAGAGAGAGAGAGAGAGAGAGCGAGACAGAGAGAGAGAGAGAGAGAGAGAGAGAGAGAGAGAGAGAGAGAGAGAGAGAGAGAGCACATAAACAACAACACATCACTTTTCAACCACATACATATTTCTCCATCACCAAAATCTCTTACCATTTATGAGATGAGAGAAAGAGGGAGGGGAGATCGAGAGATTGAGAGAAGAAGAATAGAGAGGACGAGGGAGAGACTGAGTATTGTTCTGACAGTCCTCCTCTCCTCATCCTCTCCCCTCTGCCATCTGGCTTGAGACTCCCTTGGCTCCTCTTGTCCCCTCATGTCCATGCCTTTTGACATGGGACAAAACACAACACCAAACCATAACTATGAAGAAGATAAACCAGTACGCTTATTATCTATCAAATAGCAATCAGTCTGTTCATCTGTCATTAGATGTAGGTAGAAATAATTGTGGCTCCAGTGTTTCCCTTCCGGGGAAATCACTGTGGTAGGCGTTTGTGCTTCACAGAAGTGGAAAACATATCGTCCTGGAGGAATTTAAACTCAGGCTGAGTCTGGCCCCAGACCCAACATGATGAATGACCCTCACAGCCAGGAATGAGAGAGAAGGGGGGGGGAGAGAGAGAGAGAGAGAGAGGAGGCAGAGAGATTTGGGATGAGGAGTAGAAGAGAGAGAGAAGAACCTCATGCAGGTGGATGCATGGCGATGGTGTTCTGGACCAACTGAAACTAATGTTTCCCTTCAGATTGTTCCTCCATAATTTGTGTATCTCCCTCCCTTCTCTCTTCCTCCACCTCATCCTATTCCTCCACCTCATCCTATCATCCTTCCTCCTCTTTCCTCTCCATCCTCCTCCTCTTCCTCTCCATCCTTTCCTCCTCTTCCTGTCTCCTTCCTCCGCTCCTCCTCTCTTCCTCCTCCTCCTTCCTCTCTCCCCTCTACCGCATCCTCTGTCTTCCCTCCTCTTCCTCTCTCCCACCTCCTCTTCCTCTCTCCCTCCACCTCATCCTCTTTCCTCTCTCCATCCTCCTCCTCTCTCTCTCATTCCTCCTCTTCCTCTCTCATTCCTCCTCTTCCTCTCCTCTTCCTCTTCTTCCTCTCTCCCTCCACCTCATCCTCTTTCCTCTCTCCATCCTCCTCCTCTCTCTCTCTCCCTCCTCCTCTTCCTCTCTCCCTCCTCCTCTTCCTCTCTCCCTCTACCTCATCCTCTGTCTTGTCTCCTCTTCCACTCTCTCACCTCCTCTTTATCTACAGCATTATCAGGACAAGTATCTACAGTATACTGCATTATAATAACAAGTATCTACAGTGTACTGCATTATAATAACAAGTATCTACAGTATACTGCATTATAATAACAAGTATCTACAGTATACTGCATTAAAATAACAGGTATCTACAGTATACTGCATTATAATAACAAGTATCTACAGTATACTGCATTATAATAACAAGTATCTACAGTGTACTGCATTATCAGGACAAGTATCTACAGTATACTGCATTATAATAACAAGTATCTACAGTATACTGCATTATAATAACAAGTATCTACAGTATACTGCATTATAATAACAAGTATCTACAGTATACTGCATTATAATAACAGTATCTACAGTGTACTGAATTATAATAACAAGTATCTACAGTGTACTGATTATAGGACAAGTATCTACAGTATACTGCATTATAATAACAAGTATCTACAGTATACTGCATTATCAACAAGTATCTACAGTATACTGCATTATCAGGACAAGTATCTACAGTATACTGCATTATCAGGACAAGTATCTACAGTGTACTGCATTATCAAGACACCTGCATTATAAGGACATAGAAATCCCACCTGTATTTATTAAGGACATGTCATCCTTCTTCTGAGGTTAATGCAAGTCAGCTGGACTGGACCTCTGGGGTACCCTGAGGTGGTCTGCTGGTTAATGAATTAATAAAGTTTGAAGGGGTGGTATATTGGCCATATACCATAAACCCCAGTGGTGTCTTATTGCTATTGCAAACTTTTTATCAACATAAAGAGAACAGTAAATAAGTATTTTTGTGTCAGATATACACATGGCTGAAATGCTGTTTCAGCCAATCAGCATCCAGACCCAAACTGTGACATAAAGGATCCAGTGAAGGGAGGGAGACCACAAATTGTTGGCTGCCATGCTCCATGCTATTAGCGCCACTGGCTAGCTTCATGCTGTTAGCTCCACTGGCTAACTCCATGCCGTTATCTCCACTGGCTAGCTCCATGCTGTTAACTCCACTGGCTAACTCCATGCTCCATGCTATTAACTCCACTGGCCAGCTCCATGCTGTTAACTCCACTGGCTAGCTCCATGCTCCATGCTATTAGCTCCACTGGCCAGCTTCATGCTGTTAGCTCCACTGGCCAGCTTCATGCTGTTAGCTCCACTGGCTAGCTCCATGCTGTTAACTCCACTGGCTAACTCCATGCTCCATGCTCCATGCTCTTTGCTCCACTGGCTAACTCCATGATGTTAGCTCCACTGGCTAGCTCCATGATGTTAGCTCCACTGGCTAGCTCCCATGCTGTTAGCTCCACTGGCTAGCTGGCTAGCACTCTCTAACTCTCTGACTCTCACTCTCTCTCTTGTTCCCTCTCTATTCCTGTCAGATCGGGAGCCAGAGTCTCCCCTCCTCTCCTCTCTGTTTACCCGCCACACAACAACACTCACAGGGGAGCCATGATGCTAAGAGGAGAGGGATGAAAGGGGTAAAGGATATTCCCTCACTCTATTCTTCCGTCCGTTATACGTTCTCCTGTCTCCCGAGCTACAACACTCACTACGATTCCCTTCAAAGCCTTCTGGCTTAGTCTGTCTGTCTGTCTGTCTGTCTGTCTGTCTGTCTGTCTGTCTGTCTGTCTGTCTGTCTGTCTGTCTGTCTGTCTGTCTGTCTGTCTGTCTGTCTGTCTGTCTGTCTGTCTGTCTGTCTGTCTGTCTGTCTGTCTGTCTGTCTGTCTGTCTGTCTGTCTGTCTGTCTGTCTGTCTGTCTGCCTGCCTGCCTGCCTGCCTGCCTGTCTGTCTGTCTGTCTGTCTGTCTGTCTGTCTGTCTGTCTGTCTGTCTGTCTGCCTGCCTGCCTGCCTGCCTGCCTGCCTGCCTGCCTGCCTGCCTGTCTGTCTGTCTGTCTGTCTGTCTGTCTGTCTGCCTGCCTGCCTGCCTGCCTGCCTGCCTGCCTGCCTGCCTGCCTGCCTGCCTGCCTGCCTGTCTGTCTGTCTGTCTGTCTGTCTGTCTGTCTGTCTGTCTGCCTGCCTGCCTGCCTGCCTGCCTGCCTGCCTGCCTGCCTGCCTGCCTGCCTGCCTGTTGAAAGAGCCCTCCCATTTATATTGGTTGGATTAACTACCACAGCTAACAGTTTTGGCACGACAGCTCTGTGTGTTGGCTTCATCAACCTGTGTATGGATTAGGCCTATCTATGTGGAAAAATACATTCCCATTCAAAATCCTATTTTCCTAAACCTAACCTTAACCCCAAACCCCTAACTCTAAACCGAACTCATAACCCTAACCTTAACTCTAACCTTAATCCCAAACCTTAAATCTAACCTTAAAGACAAAAATAGCATTTTAACAAATTCAAGACATGAAAGTCCTGACTTTCCTGAAATGTCTTGTTTTCCTTCCTTGTCAGGACATTCTGGTCCTGATAATGTAGGAAAACACACCTGGCAGTGTGGTGCCACGATAACAACCTCTCCATCAACGTGATCTAGACAAAGGAGATGATTGTGAACTACAGGAAAAGAAGAACTGAGCAAGCCCCCATTCTCATCAACAGGGCTGTAGTGGAGCAGGTTGAGAGCTTCAAGTTCTCTTGGTATCCACATCACCAACGAACTATCATGGTCCAAACACACCAAGACAGCCGTGAAGAGGGCACGACAACGCCTATTCCCCTTCAGGAGACGACAAAGATTTGGCATGGGTCCTCAGATCCTCAAAAGATTATACAGCTGCACCATCGAGGGCATCCTGACTGGTTGCATCACCGCCTGGTATGGCAACTGTTCGACTTCCGACTGCAAGGCACTACAGTGTGTTAGCAGTTGATGTTATTATTCAATAGCACAGACCCTAAAGCAAATCAAGGGTAGAAAAATAGGTTTATTCAAAGAGAACAAATCATAGTTGTTATGCTGGGAAGTAGATGGTCATTCTTCCCTGTCCTCAATGATTCTCCTCCACAGAACGACGGGACAGGATGTCATTTATAACCCAGCCATAGTCTGTGGTTGACCAATTAGAATTCTTTGCAGTGTAATTGGGCTAATGGCCAAATACCAAGTATCCTGTTTCAGGCCCAATGCATAGACAATTCGAACCCATGAGACCTTGCCACATGTAGCTGTGAGTCCTGGACTGAAATTACTAAACAGATTCTAAACAGATGATGAACTGAAAAACAACTATTTCCATTGATTGTTAATTCCCTCTTGACCTCTAGTCCTCTGCGTTGTGTTTTTATCTTTGATTATTCTTACAAGATGGTAGTGCGTACGGCCCAGTAAATCACTGGGGCCAAGCTTCCTGCCATCCAGGACCTCTATACCAGGCGGTGTCAGAGGAAGGGCCAGTACATCACTGGGGCCAAGCTTCCTGCCATCCAGGACCTCTATACCAGGCGGTGTCAGAGGAAGGGCCAGTACATCACTGGGGCCAAGCTTCCTGCCATCCAGGACATCTATACCAGGCGGTGTCAGAGGAAGGGCCAGGGCCAGTACATCAGGCTGGGGGAAGGGCCAGTCATCAGCCAAGCTTCCTGCCATCCAGGACATCTATACCAGGCGGTGTCAGAGGAAGGGCCAGTACATCACTGGGGCCAAGCTTCCTGCTATCCAGGACCTCTATACCAGGCGGTGTCAGAGGAAGGCCCTAAACATTGCCAAAGACCCCAGCCACCCTAGTCATAGACTGTTCTCTCTGCTACTGCACGGCAAGTGCGGCTTCTTACCAGTTTCTGCCTCCAAACCACGAGACTCCTGAACATCTAATCAAATGACCACCCAGACTATTTGCATTGTGTCCCCCCCCCCATTGTGCCCCCCAGTTTTACACTGCTGTTTTCCTCTGTTTATTATCTATGCATCACTTTAATAACTCTACCTACATGTATTTATTACCTCAATTACCTTGACTAACCGGTGCCCCCGCACATTGACTCTGTACCGGTACCCCCTGTATATAGTCTCCACATTGACTCTGTACCGGTACCCCCTGTATATAGCCTCCGCATTGACTCTGTACCGGTACCCCCTGTATATAGTCTCCACATTGACACTGTACCGGTACCCCTGTATATAGCCTCCACATTGACACTGTACCGGTACCCCTGTATATAGCCTCCACATTGACTCTGTACCGGTGCCCCTGTATATAGCCTCCACATTGACTATGTACCAGTACCCCCTGTATATAGCTTCCACATTGACTCTGTACCGGTTGCCCCCTGTATATAGCCTCCACATTGACTCTGTACCAGTACCCCTGTATATAGCCTCCACATTGACTCTGTACCGGTGCCCCTGTATATAGTCTCCACATTGACACTGTACCGGTACCCCCTGTATATAGCCTCCACAATGACTCTGTACCAGTACCCCCTGTATATAGCCTCCACATTGACTCTGTACTGGTACCCCCTGTATATAGCCTCCACATTGACTCTGTACCGGTACCCCCCTGTATAGAGCCTCCACATTGACTCTGTACCAGTACCCCTGTATATAGTTACTGTTATTTTTTGCTTCTATAAATTTCACTGTAAGGTCTACTACACCTGTTGTATTCAGCATTTCACTGTAAGGTCTACTACACCTGTTGTATTCAGCATTTCACTGTAAGGTCTACTACACCTGTTGTATTCAGCATTTCATTGTAAGGTCTACTACACCTGTTGTATTCAGCATTTCACTGTAAGGTCTACTACACCTGTTGTATTCAGCATTTCACTGTAAGGTCTACTACACCTGTTGTATTCAGCATTTCACTGTAAGGTCTACTACACCTGTTGTATTCAGCATTTCACTGTAAGGTCTACTACACCTGTTGTATTCAACATTTCACTGTAAGGTCTACTACACCTGTTGTATTCAGCATTTCACTGTAAGGTCTACTACACCTGTTGTATTCAGCATTTCACTGTAAGGTCTACTACACCTGTTGTATTCAGCATTTCACTGTAAGGTCTACTACACCTGTTGTATTCAGCATTTTACTGTAAGGTCTACTCCACCTGTTGTATTCAGCATTTCACTGTAAGGTCTACTACACCTGTTGTATTCAGCATTTTACTGTAAGGTCTACTCCACCTGTTGTATTCAGCATTTCTCTGTGAGGTCTACTCCACCTGTTGTATTCAGCATTTCACTGTGAGGTCTACTACACCTGTTGTATTCAGCATTTCACTGTGAGGTCTACTACACCTGTTGTATTCTAGCATTTCTCTGTGAGGTCTACTACACCTGTTGTATTCAGCATTTCACTGTGAGGTCTACTACACCTGTTGTATTCAGCATTTCACTGTAAGGTCTACTACACCTGTTGTATTCAGCATTTCACTGTGAGGTCTACTACACCTGTTGTATTCAGCATTTCACTGTAAGGTCTACTACACCTGTTGTATTCAGCATTTCACTGTGAGGTCTACTACACCTGCTGTATTCAGCATTTCACTGTAAGGTCTACTACACCTGTTGTATTCAGCATTTCACTGTAAGATCTACTACACCTGTGGTATTCAGCATTTCACTGTGAGGTCTACTACACCTGTGGTATTCAGCATTTCACTGTGAGGTCTACTACACCTGTTGTATTCAGCATTTCACTGTAAGATCTACTACACCTGTGGTATTCAGCATTTCACTGTGAGGTCTACTACACCTGTTGTATTCAGCATTTCACTGTAAGGTCTGCAACACCTGTTGTATTCAGCATTTCACTGTAAGGTCTACTACACCTGTTGTATTCAGCATTTCACTGTAAGGTCTACTACACCTGTTGTATTCAGCATTTCACTGTAAGGTCTGCAACACCTGTTGTATTCAGCATTTCACTGTAAGGTCTACTACACCTGTTGTATTCAGCATTTCACTGTAAGGTCTACTACACCTGTTGTATTCAGCATTTCACTGTAAGGTCTACTACACCTGTTGTATTCAGCATTTCACTGTAAGGTCTACTACACCTGTTGTATTCGGTGCATGTGACAATTAACATTTGATTAGATTTTTTTTATTTGATTCAATTCATATATGCAACTACAGAAATGGTCTCCCCATTCTGCAGGCTGTTTGAGATGAGGTCTCTTGGTCTGCTTTTCATTCTATCTCTGCAGACTGTTTGAGATGAGGTCTCTTGGTCTGCTTTTCATTCTATCTCTGCAGACTGTTTGAGATGAGGTCTCTTGGTCTGCTTTTCATTCTATCTCTGCAGACTGTTTGAGATGAGGTCTCTTGGTCTGCTTTTCATTCTATCTCTGCAGGATGTTTGAGATGAGGTCTCTTGGTCTGCTTTTCATTCTATCTCTGCAGACTGTTTGAGATGAGGTCTCTTGGTCTGCTTTTCATTCTATCTCTGCAGACTGTTTGAGATGAGGTCTCTTGGTCTGCTTTTCATTCTATCTCTGCAGACTGTTTGAGATGAGGTCTCTTGGTCTGCTTTTCATTCTATCTCTGCAGACTGTTTGAGATGAGGTCCCTTGGTCTGCTTTTCATTCTATCTCTGCAGACTGTTTGAGATGAGGTCTCTTGGTCTGCCTTTCATTCTACCCCTGCAGATTCTGCCTTTCATTCTACCCCTGCAGACTGTTTGAGATGAGGTCTCTTGGTCTGCTTTTCATTCTACCCCTGCAGGATGTTTGAGATGAGGTCCCTTGGTCTTTGGTCTGTGGCTGTTTCAGGTTTTACAGGGAAAGGTGAAAGGGGAGAGGAGGGCATATATATCTTGTTTTTCTTGCCAGATGGCCCCAGAAATATAAGCTGTTTAGCTTGTTTGATGGATCAAATGAAAAGGCCACATAAAGCACGGAATTGGATTGGGATCTGAACAACTGTGTTAGTGTGTCTTCAGGCTGTGCTGTCGACCTTCAAACAAAGTTATTGTTGTAAGAGCCAAACCTTTTGGACATTTTTGGTCACATTTTCACATAAATAGTGACATCGCGGCGTAATTGGATTGTGGTACAACGGAGGTTGAGGATGAGTATCTGTGAATGGCTGATTTTTTAAATCTTCTATATGAGAACCACAACATTTTTTTAAAACTTCTATATGAGAACCGCAACATTTTTTTAAAAACTTCTATATGAGAACCGCAACATTTTTTTTAAAAACTTCTATATGAGAACCGCAACATTTTTTAAAAAACTTCTATATGAGAACCACAACATTTTTTTAAAAACTTCTATATGAGAACCACAACATTTAAAAAAAAACTTCTATATGAGAACCACAACATTTTTTTAAAACTTCTATATGAGAACCGCAACATTTCCAAAACACATCAGCCATCTAATGTTTTCATACTGTCTCACTAATCCGGTTGCCAATTGTTTACCTTTGTAGATATAATTTCTTGTAAACTGAACAAAAAGATCAACACAACATATAAACTGTTGGTTCCATCTTTTATGAGCTGAAATAAAAGATCCCAGAAATGTTCAATACGCACAAATAAAACTGGTTTTATGTCCCTGTTCGTGAGCATTTCTCCAAGATAATCCATCCATCTGACAGGTGTGATATATCAAGAAACTGATTAAACAGTATGATCATTACACAGCAGACACTTGTACTGGGGACAATAAAAGGCCACTCTAAAATGTGCAGTTTTGTCACACAACACAATGCCACAGATGTCTCACGTTTTGAGGGGATGTGCAATTGGCCTGCTGATGGCAGGAATGTCCACCAGAGATGTTGTCAGAGAATTTAATGTTCATGTATCTACAATAAACCACCACCAACGTTGTCAGAGAATTTAATGTTCATGTATCTACAATAAACCACCACCAACGTTGTCAGAGAATTTAATGTTCATGTATCTACAATAAACCACCACCAACGTTGTTTTAGAAAATGTGACAGTATGTCTAACTGGCTTCACAACCACAGACCACGTGTAACCACGCCAACCCAGGACCTCCACATCTGGCCTCACAACCACAGACCACGTGTAACCATGCCAACCCAGGAGCTCCACATCTGGCTTCACAACCACAGACCACGTGTAACCACGCCAACTCAGGACCTCCACATCTGGCTTCACAACCACAGACCACGTGTAACCACGCCAACTCAGGACCTCCACATCTGGCCTCACAACCACAGACCACGTGTAACCACGCCAACTCAGGACCTCCACATCTGGCTTCACAACCACAGACCACGTGTAACCACGCCAACCCAGGACCTCCACATCTGGCCTCACAACCACAGACCACGTGTAACCATGCCAACCCAGGACCTCCACATCTGGCTTCTTCACCTGTGGGATCGTCTGAGACCAGCCACCTGGACAGCTGATTATACTGAGGATGATTTCTGTCTGTAATAAAGCCCTTCTGTTTGGAAAAACTCATTCCGATTGGCTGGGCCTGGTTCCCCAGTGGGTGGGCCTGGCTCCCCAGTGGCTGGGCCTGGCTCCCCAGTGGGTGGGCCTGGCTCCCCAGTGGGTGGGCCTGGTTCCCCAGTGGGTTGGCCTGGCTCCCCAGTGGGTGGGTCTGGCTCCCCAGTGGGTGGGCCTGGCTCCCCAGTGGGTGGGCCTGGTTCCCCAGTGGGTTGGCCTGGCTCCCCAGTGGTTGGGCCTGGCTCCCCAGTGGGTGGGCCTGGTTCCCCAGTGGGTGAGCCTATGCCCTCCCAGGCCCATCAACGGCTACGCCCCTGCCCAGTCATGTGAGATCCATAGATTAGGGCCTAATGAATTTATTTCAATCGACTGATTTCCTTATATGAACTTTAACTCAGTAAAATCTTTGAAATTGTTGCATGTTGCATTTATATTTTTGTTCAGTATAAATGGTTAGGTGTTTACTCTTCTAGGGCGTTATTTATTGACAGAACTGAAGGGGCTTTTCACACGACTAAGGAGAACTCATCAGACTGATTGTACAGTAGTGGGTTGTTTGTCATCTGTTCTTTCACTTGCTGTCGGCGTGGTGTGTTATAGGGACCGGACCAGCCGTCGGTGGGTGACTAACAGCTGGAATTTACATGTAGAATCGGGTTGCACTCGGTTTGAAAATTACGGCTTTCACTCTGCTCAGAGGTGCTAAGTACTTTCGGACCTCAGACGCACAACAATCCTACTGGTTTGTCCGTGCCTTAAACTAATCAGAGCAAAGCCAAGCTGTAGGGGAGAGAGGGGTAGGTTGAGCGACCCTTGTTTCTAGGAAACCATGCACAAAATGTATACATTGATCAAATATGTAAGAAGAGGTCATAATATCATGGAGTCTGGGAAAGAAGAAACCACATGGAAAAATTGGTAAGCAAGTTAGGTCTAAAAAATATATGTTCGCCCCCCAAAATTACAAAACTGATTTTCACCAATTCAAATGAATTTATTGTGTTAGTCGTTTCATGATTCTTATAACTAAACCAAATATATTTCTTAATTAAATTATTTTACTTTTAGATTTGTGTGTATTGTTGTGAATTGTTAGATACTGCTGCACTGTTGGAGCTAGGAATACAAGCATTTCATTACACCCACAATAACATCTGCTAAATATGTGTATGTGACCAATAACATTTGATTTGATTTGAAAGGGCATCCTTGTAGTTGTGTTTGCTAATATAGTTGAGAAAGTTGAGCCAACGGCCATGGCCATTATTTCCAGAGATACACAACATCCTGAGATATATGTTTATAGTGTATATTTGTTAGAAAGAATACTGTACATTTATCCCTCTCTGGCTCCACAACCTATGTCCTCTAAACCTCTGCTAACAGGGACACCTTCCTCCCAATAGGGATGTCTGCCTGCCAATAGGGATGTCTGCCTGCCAATAGGGATGTCTGCCTGCTAATAGGGATGTCTGCCTGCCAATAGGGTTGTCTGCCTGCCAATAGGGATGTCTGCCTGCTAATAGGGATGTCTGCCTGCTAATAGGGATGTCTGCCTGCTAATAGGGATGTCTGACTACAAATAGGGATGTCTGACTGCTAATAGGGATGTCTGCCTGCTAATAGGGATGTCTGCCTGCCAATAGGGATGTCTGCCTGCCAATAGGGATGTCTGACTACAAATAGGGATGTCTGACTACAAATAGGGATGTCTGCCTGCCAATAGGGATGTCTGCCTGCCAATAGGGATGTCTGCCTGCCAATAGGGATGTCTGCCTGTCAAGAGGGATGTCTGCCTGCTAATTTGGATGTCTGACTACCAATAGGGATGTCTGCCTGCCAATAGGGATGTCTGCCTGCCAATAGGGATGTCTGCCTGCTAATAGGGATGTCTGCCTGCTAATTTGGATGTCTGACTACCAATAGGGATGTCTGCCTGTCAAGAGGGATGTCTGCCTGCTAATAGGGACACCTTCCTTATAATAGGGATGTCTGCATGTTAATAGGGATGTCTGCCTGCTAATAGGGATGTCTGCCTGCTAGTAGGGGAGTCTGCTTGCTAATAGGGACGTCTGCCTGCTAAGACCAACACACCACCAACAACCTCAAAGGGAGTCTGAGCCAAGGAAACACCACCCCCGTACCTCTGGACAACACAAGCAGCCTGAGAAAAGGACCAGCAACCCCCCAGTCCTCTGGACAACACAAGCAGCCTGAGAAAAGGCCCAGCAAACCCCCAGGACCTCTGGACAACACAAGCATCCTGAGAAAAGGACCAGCAACCCCCCAGTCCTCTGGACAACACAAGCAGCCTGAGAAAAGGACCAGCAACCCCCCAGTCCTCTGGACAACACAAGCAGCCTGAGAAAAGGCCCAGCAAACCCCCAGGACCTCTGGACAACACAAGCAGCCTGAGAAAAGGCCCAGGACCTCTGGACAACACAAGCAGCCTGGGAAAAGGACCAGCAAACCCCCAGGACCTCTGGACAACACAAGCAGCCTGAGAAAAGGACCAGCAAACCCCCAGGAACTCTACCCAGAGAGACAGTTATGCTCCAGTAGCGTCCATGGGAAGCATCCGCACGTCCAACAGAACTACAACAGAGATCCAGAACAGTCAGCAGAGAGAATCCCAAGAGCTCAGCCAGAGAGCTATGCTGAGATAACCCGTAGGTCTGCAAAAACCCTGCAGCATCTCTAATCTTAATCAGAGAAGACAACATCATCATCATCCTCAGTCGAGTGACGCATTCGTTTTTAGTTTTATTCATTTTATTGTTATTTAATCATGTCCCTAGTGCAGATAGAATAACAGATACTAAAGGCTTCTCCATGGAAACATCCGTAGCTTGCTACCCATAATAGCCGTGCTCAGAGCGTGGGGAGAAAGGCTTCTCTATGGAAACATCCGTAGCTTGCTACCCATAATAGTCATGCTCAGAGCGAGGGGAGAAAGGCTTCTCCATGGAAACATCCGTAGCTTGCAACCCATAATAGTCGTGCTCAGAGCGTGGGGAGAAACTCATCAACTCACATATTAATAATTTCAGAGACATGGTTGAATAACAACATTTCAGACCCCGAGTTAAAAATGTCATCGTGACATAGATTAAATACACTAGAATAGAATATAGTATATATATACATATGAGATGAGTAAAGGAAAAGTATGTAAACATTATTAAAGTGACTAGTGTTCCATTATTAAAGTGGCCAGTGATTTCCAGTCTATGTAAATGGGGCAGCAGCCTCTATGGGGCAGGGTTACGTAACCGGCTGGTGGCTGACTACTGTAGTGATGGCTATTTGACAGTCTGACGGTCTTGAGATGGAAGCTGTTTTCCAGTCTCTCGGTCCCAGCTTTGATGCACCTGTACTGACCTCGCCTTCTGGATGATAGCGGGGTGAACAGGCAGTGGCTCGGGTGGTTATTGTTCATGATGATCACTTTGGCCTTCCTGTGACATTTACAGACCACCAAAATACCCCAGTAGACTCCATAAACATTATCATCACCAATATTTATTCAATGTTTATCTTAGGAAACTTTATTAAGAATTGACTGTATTTAAATCCTCTGCTAAAGATAGAAAAACTATTAAAATCTGTTTTTTTATTAACTTAATTAAAGATCCAACAACTGTCAAATTCACCAACTCATTGGTGGATTTTTTCCGGATTGTCTCTTGGTGACACGTCCTGACAGGATTCTAAATGCAGGTGTTCTTCCAGACTGTGTCAGTGATCATTACATCATCTACTATGTCAGGAAAAAGAAGATACCTAAAACATCACCCCTAAAAATGAATTCATTTAATTAAGACAATGTACAAATGTAAATATTGATTATTTAATTGATGACTTGATACCCATAAACTGGCAAAGATCCCAACTAATCCCAACATCCCAGAATGCATCTGATTACTTTTTCACTGAATTCACAAAGGTTTGTGATGAACATTTATTTATTATTATAGATTTTGATTTCACCTTTATTTAACCAGGTAGACCAGATCACCTTTATTTAACCAGGTAGACCAGATCACCTTTATTTAACCTGGTAGACCAGATCACCTTTATTTAACCAGGTAGACCAGATCACCTTTATTTAACCTGGTAGACCAGATCACCTTTATTTAACCAGGTAGACCAGATCACCTTTATTTAACCAGGTAGACCAGATCACCTTTATTTAACCTGGTAGACCAGATCACCTTTATTTAACCTGGTAGACCAGATCACCTTTATTTAACCAGGTAGACCAGATCACCTTTATTTAACCAGGTAGACCAGATCACCTTTATTTAACCTGGTAGACCAGATCACCTTTATTTAACCTGGTAGACCAGATCACCTTTATTTAACCAGGTAGACCAGATCACCTTTATTTAACCAGGTAGACCAGATCACCTTTATTTAACCAGGTAGACCAGATCACCTTCATTTAACCAGGTAGACCAGATCACCTTTATTTAACCAGGTAGACCAGATCACCTTTATTTAACCAGGTAGACCAGATCACCTTTATTTAACCAGGTAGACCAGATCACCTTTATTTAACCAGGTAGACCAGATCACCTTCATTTAACCAGGTAGACCAGATCACCTTTATTTAACCAGGTAGACCAGATCACCTTTATTTAACCTGGTAGACCAGATCACCTTTATTTAACCAGGTAGACCAGATCACCTTTATTTAACCAGGTAGACTAGATCACCTTTATTTAACCTGGTAGACCAGATCACCTTTATTTAACCAGGTAGACCAGATCACATTTATTTAACCTGGTAGACCAGATCACCTTTATTTAACCAGGTAGACCAGATGACCTTTATTTAACCATGTAGACCAGATCACCTTTATTTAACCAGGTAGACCAGGTCACCTTTATTTAACCGGGTAGACCAGGTCACCTTTATTTAACCAGGTAGACCAGATCACCTTTATTTAACCAGATCACCTTTATTTAACCAGGTAGACCAGATCACCTTTATTTAACCAGGTAGACCAGATCACCTCCATTTAACCAGGTAGACCAGATCACCTTTATTTAACCAGGTAGACCAGATGACCTTTATTTAACCAGGTAGACCAGATCACCTTTATTTAACCAGGTGGGCCAGTTGATAACAAGTTCTCATTTACAACTGCGACCTGGCCAAGACAAAACAAAGCAGTGCGACACAAACAACAACACAGAGTTACACATAAACAAACATACAAACATGCCCCTTGGAGAACAAGGGACCTGCCCTGGGTTGGCTCTGCCTTAGTACATCTGTTCAGAGACTGGGACACACCCTGGGATAAGTACCGTAGAACCAAAAGGTACAACTGGCTGGGAATCCTATAGAACAACTAAGAAACGCCAGTAAAACTACAAACTACCTTCTTATATAGATAGCATTACAAAGAGTTAAAACCAAAATCCACAGTAGTTCTGGAAATACGCTCATGACATTTTAAAAAGGGGTTAAATAATCAACCTGATTGAGTAAACAATCCTAAATGGTCCGTGTCAATTCAAGAGCCAGCAGATTTACCGTAGCTGATGTTTCAATCAGCATGTCTCTGTTAGATCATCATGATACCTCGAATAACAACTTCACCCACACTTTCCATCCATGCCAGATATACATGGAAGACCAGCACCCCATTCGACTTTAGAAAGACTAAAACCCACTGATATTCTGTTTCCTCTGCATTTTCCTCTGATCTTTAACAAAGCATTTTAACTCAGAGCTTTAAACATGCTAAGTACCAGCTGACCATAATGCCTCCTGATAGGCTCATTAGTACCAGCTGACCATAATGCCTCCTGAGAGGCTCATTAGTACCAGCTGACCATAATGCCTCCTGATAGGCTCATTAGTACCAGCTGACCGTAATGCCTCCTGATAGGCTCATTAGTACCAGCTGACCGTAATGCCTCCTGATAGGCTCATTAGTACCAGCTGACCGTAATGCCTCCTGATAGGCTCATTAGTACCAGCTGACCGTAATGCCTCCTGATAGGCTCATTAGTACCAGCTGACCGTAATGCCTCCTGATAGGCTCATTAGTACCAGCTGACCATAATGCCTCCTGATAGGCTCATTAGTACCAGCTGACCGTAATGCCTCCTGATAGGCTCATTAGTACCAGCTGACCATAATGCCTCCTGATAGGCTCATTAGAACCAGCTGACCGTAATGCCTCCTGATAGGCTCATTAGTACCAGCTGACCGTAATGCCTCCTGATAGGCTCATTAGTACCAGCTGACCGTAATGCCTCCTGATAGGCTCATAAGAACCAGCCCTTTACTAAGAGGTGTAATTCCTCCTGATAGGCTCATTAGAACCAGCCCTTCACTATAAGAGGTCGAATGCCTCCTGATAGGCTCATTAGAACCAGCCCTTCACTAAGAGGTTGAATGCCTCCTGATAGGCTCATTAGAACCAGCCCTTCACTATAAGAGGTGTAATGCCTCCTGATAGGCTCATTAGTACCAGCTGACCGTAATGCCTCCTGATAGGCTCATAAGAACCAGCCCTTCACTAAGAGGTGTAATTCCTCCTGATAGGATCATTAGAACCAGCCCTTTACTAAGAGGTGTAATTCCTCCTGATAGGATCATTAGAACCAGCCCTTCACTAAGAGGTGTGATTCCTCCTGATAGGATCATTAGAACCAGCCCTTCACTAAGAGGTGTAATTCCTCCTGATAGGCTCATTAGCACCAGCCCTTCACTAAGAGTTGAAATTCCTCCTGATAGGCTCATGAGAACCAGCCCTTCACTATAAGAGGTGTAATGCCTCCTGATAGGCTCATTAGTACCAGCTGACCGTAATGCCTCCTGATAGGCTCATTAGTACCAGCTGACCATAATGACTCCTGATAGGCTCATTAGTACCAGCTGACCGTAATGCCTCCTGATAGGCTCATTAGTACCAGCTGACCATAATTCCTCCTGATAGGATCATTAGAACCAGCCCTTCACTATAAGAGGTGTAATGCCTCCTGATAGGCCCATTAGAACCAGCCCTTTACTAAGAGGTGTAATGCCTCCTGATAGGCCCATTAGAACCAGCCCTTCACTAAGAGGTGTAATTTCCTCCTGATAGGCTCATTAGAACCAGCCCTTTTAATTCCTCCTAATAGGCCCATTAGAACCAGCCCTTTACTAAGAGGTGTAATGCCTCCTGATAGGCTCATTAGAACCAGCCCTTCACTAAGAGGTCGAATGCCTCCTGATAGGCTCATTAGAACCAGCCCTTCAATAAGAGTTGAAATTCCTCCTGATAGGCCCATTAGAACCAGCCCTTCACTAAGAGGTGTAATGCCTCCTGATAGGCCCATTAGAACCAGCCCTTTACTAAGAGGTGTAATGCCTCCTGATAGGCCCATTAGAACCAGCCCTTCACTAAGAGGTGTAATTTCCTCCTGATAGGCTCATTAGAACCAGCCCTTTAATTCCTCCTAATAGGCCCATTAGAACCAGCCCTTTACTAAGAGGTGTAATGCCTCCTGATAGGCTCATTAGAACCAGCCCTTCACTAAGAGGTCGAATGCCTCCTGATAGGCTCATTAGAACCAGCCCTTCACTAAGAGGTCGAATGCCTCCTGATAGGCTCATTAGAACCAGCCCTTCACTAAGAGGTCGAATGCCTCCTGATAGGCTCATTAGAACCAGCCCTTCACTAAGAGGTTGAATGCCTCCTGATAGGCTCATGAGAAACAGCCCTTCACTAAGAGGTGTAATGCCTCCTGATAGGCTCATAAGAACCAGCCCTTTACTAAGAGGTGTGATTCCTCCTGATAGGATCATTAGAACCAGCCCTTCACTAAGAGGTGTAATTCCTCCTGATAGGCTCATTAGAACCAGCCCTTCACTAAGAGTTGAAATTCCTCCTGATAGGCTCATGAGAACCAGCACTTCACTAAGAGGTGTAATGCCTCCTGATAGGCCCATTAGAACCAGCCCTTCACTAAGAGGTGTAATGCCTCCTGATAGGCCCATTAGAACCAGCCCTTTACTAAGAGGTGTAATGCCTCCTGATAGGCCCATTAGAACCAGCCCTTCACTAAGAGGTGTAAATTCCTCCTGATAGGCTCATTAGAACCAGCCCTTTTAATTCCTCCTAATAGGCCCATTAGAACCAGCCCTTTACTAAGAGGTGTAATGCCTCCTGATAGGCTCATTAGAACCAGCCCTTCACTAAGAGGTCGAATGCCTCCTGATAGGCTCATTTAGAACCAGCCCTTCACTAAGAGGTCGAATGCCTCCTGATAGGCTCATTAGAACCAGCCCTTCACTAAGAGGTCGAATGCCTCCTGATAGGCTCATTAGAACCAGCCCTTCACTAAGAGGTGTAATTCCTCCTGATAGGCTCATTAGAACCAGCCCTTCACTAAGAGTTGAAATTCCTCCTGATAGGCTCATTAGAACCAGCCCTTCACTAAGAGGTGTAATGCCTCCTGATAGGCCCATTAGAACCAGCCCTTCACTAAGAGGTGTAATGCCTCCTGATAGGCTCATTAGAACCAGCCCTTCACTAAGAGGTTGAATGCCTCCTGATAGGCTCATGAGAAACAGCCCTTCACTAAGAGGTGTAATGCCTCCTGATAGGCTCATAAGAACCAGCCCTTTACTAAGAGGTGTGATTCCTCCTGATAGGATCATTAGAACCAGCCCTTCACTAAGAGGTGTAATTCCTCCTGATAGGCTCATTAGAACCAGCCCTTCACTAAGAGTTGAAATTCCTCCTGATAGGCTCATGAGAACCAGCCCTTCACTAAGAGGTGTAATGCCTCCTGATAGGCCCATTAGAACCAGCCCTTTACTAAGAGGTGTAATGCCTCCTGATAGGCCCATTAGAACCAGCCCTTCACTAAGAGGTGTAATTTCCTCCTGATAGGCTCATTAGAACCAGCCCTTTTAATTCCTCCTAATAGGCCCATTAGAACCAGCCCTTTTACTAAGAGGTGTAATGCCTCCTGATAGGCTCATTAGAACCAGCCCTTCACTAAGAGGTGTAATTCCTCCTGATAGGCTCATTAGAACCAGCCCTTCACTAAGAGGTCGAATGCCTCCTGATAGGCTCATTAGAACCAGCCCTTCACTAAGAGGTCGAATGCCTCCTGATAGGCTCATTAGAACCAGCCCTTCACTAAGAGGTTGAATGCCTCCTGATAGGCTCATGAGAAACAGCCCTTCACTAAGAGGTGTAATGCCTCCTGATAGGCTCATAAGAACCAGCCCTTTACTAAGAGGTGTGATTCCTCCTGATAGGATCATTAGAACCAGCCCTTCACTAAGAGGTGTAATTCCTCCTGATAGGCTCATGAGAACCAGCCCTTCACTAAGAGGTGTAATGCCTCCTGATAGGCCCATTAGAACCAGCCCTTCACTAAGAGGTGTAATGCCTCCTGATAGGCCCATTAGAACCAGCCCTTTACTAAGAGGTGTAATGCCTCCTGATAGGCCCATTAGAACCAGCCCTTCACTAAGAGGTGTAAATTCCTCCTGATAGGCTCATTAGAACCAGCCCTTTTAATTCCTCCTAATAGGCCCATTAGAACCAGCCCTTTACTAAGAGGTGTAATGCCTCCTGATAGGCTCATTAGAACCAGCCCTTCACTAAGAGGTCGAATGCCTCTTGATAGGCTCATTAGAACCAGCCCTTCACTAAGAGGTTGAATGCCTCCTGATAGGCTCATGAGAAACAGCCCTTCACTAAGAGGTGTAATGCCTCCTGATAGGCTCATAAGAACCAGCCCTTCACTAAGAGGTGTAATGCCTCCTGATAGGCTCATGAGAAACAGCCCTTCACTAAGAGGTGTAATGCCTCCTGATAGGCTCATGAGAAACAGCCCTTCACTAAGAGGTGTAATGCCTCCTGATAGGCCCATTAGAACCAGCCCTTCACTAAGAGGTGTAATGCCTCCTGATAGGCCCATTAGAACCAGCCCTTTACTAAGAGGTGTAATGCCTCCTGATAGGCCCATTAGAACCAGCCCTTCACTAAGAGGTTGAATGCCTCCTGAGAGAATCATTAGAACCAGCCCTTCACTAAGAGGTGTAATTCCTCCTGATAGGCTCATTAGAACCAGCCCTTCACTAAGAGGTGTAATGCCTCCTGATAGGCTCATAAGAACCAGCCCTTTACTAAGAGGTGTGATTCCTCCTGATAGGATCATTAGAACCAGCCCTTCACTAAGAGGTGTAATTCCTCCTGATAGGCTCATTAGAACCAGCCCTTCACTAAGAGTTGAAATTCCTCCTGATAGGCTCATGAGAACCAGCCCTTCACTAAGAGGTGTAATGCCTCCTGATAGGCCCATTAGAACCAGCCCTTTACTAAGAGGTGTAATGCCTCCTGATAGGCCCATTAGAACCAGCCCTTCACTAAGAGGTGTAATTTCCTCCTGATAGGCTCATTAGAACCAGCCCTTTTAATTCCTCCTAATAGGCCCATTAGAACCAGCCCTTTTACTAAGAGGTGTAATGCCTCCTGATAGGCTCATTAGAACCAGCCCTTCACTAAGAGGTGTAATTCCTCCTGATAGGCTCATTAGAACCAGCCCTTCACTAAGAGGTCGAATGCCTCCTGATAGGCTCATTAGAACCAGCCCTTCACTAAGAGGTCGAATGCCTCCTGATAGGCTCATTAGAACCAGCCCTTCACTAAGAGGTTGAATGCCTCCTGATAGGCTCATGAGAAACAGCCCTTCACTAAGAGGTGTAATGCCTCCTGATAGGCTCATAAGAACCAGCCCTTTACTAAGAGGTGTGATTCCTCCTGATAGGCTCATTAGAACCAGCCCTTCACTAAGAGGTGTAATGCCTCCTGATAGGCTCATTAGAACCAGCCCTTCACTAAGAGGTGTAATGCCTCCTGATAGGCCCATTAGAACCAGCCCTTCACTAAGAGGTGTAATGCCTCCTGATAGGCCCATTAGAACCAGCCCTTTACTAAGAGGTGTAATGCCTCCTGATAGGCCCATTAGAACCAGCCCTTCACTAAGAGGTGTAAATTCCTCCTGATAGGCTCATTAGAACCAGCCCTTTTAATTCCTCCTAATAGGCCCATTAGAACCAGCCCTTTACTAAGAGGTGTAATGCCTCCTGATAGGCTCATTAGAACCAGCCCTTCACTAAGAGGTCGAATGCCTCTTGATAGGCTCATTAGAACCAGCCCTTCACTAAGAGGTTGAATGCCTCCTGATAGGCTCATGAGAAACAGCCCTTCACTAAGAGGTGTAATGCCTCCTGATAGGCTCATAAGAACCAGCCCTTCACTAAGAGGTGTAATGCCTCCTGATAGGCTCATGAGAAACAGCCCTTCACTAAGAGGTGTAATGCCTCCTGATAGGCTCATGAGAAACAGCCCTTCACTAAGAGGTGTAATGCCTCCTGATAGGCCCATTAGAACCAGCCCTTCACTAAGAGGTGTAATGCCTCCTGATAGGCCCATTAGAACCAGCCCTTTACTAAGAGGTGTAATGCCTCCTGATAGGCCCATTAGAACCAGCCCTTCACTAAGCGGTGTAATTCCTCCTGAGAGAATCATTAGAACCAGCCCTTCACTAAGAGGT